>NC_071506.1:101639867-101674867 GCF_027887155.1 Malaclemys terrapin pileata
TTGGTGGTGTCTTGAAACTGCTGATCTTCCTAAAATCTTATTATTAAACTATCAGTATAACTACTTTATAATGCACAGAAGATTAAGCATATATGAGAATGTAACTACCTACTCTGACATTGGAGAATGTTTCCATTCCAGACATGAAGGCAGGTTTGAAAAGTCACCATTTCAAAATGGAGTTAGTGCAAGATATCTTACTAAATGTTGTGGGTTTACATGATACATTTGGTAATGGTGGTTAAGCAACAGTTGCGGGCTAGATCCTGCTTTCTAGATCCATGTGTGAATGGGATTATCAGTATGTGGATCTGCTCCTGGATAAATGACAGGGGAAATGTGATTCATGTCATTACATTATCCCACCTGTAACCATAACTGTTACAATAACACCCTCTGTGGCCTTGGGCAAGTCATGTTACCTCTGTGCCTCAGTTTCCCCTTCTGTAAAATTGAGCCAACATTTAACCATAGACTATTGTTAGGGTTAGTCAGTTAATATTTGTAAAACACTTTGAAGCTGAAAATTGCTGCATAAGTGTTAAGAAACAATAATTATATAAATGAAGAAAATGGGAATAGTCAAAATATGAAAATTTGAGATAATTTCTAAAATTGAAGAATAAAAAAGATGACTGAAAATAGTCTGTCCTATGGAGACAGCACATTACCTGGCAAAGAAAAGTATTATATTCCAGACCAATTGCCTGCAGCAATGACCTGTAAGTAATAGTAAATAATGTTCCCATTATTTACTCCCTCAGAAAGATAATGAACATACACTAGTGTAGTGAGTCGGTGTGGCTCCCCTCCTGCCCAGAAGAGGGAGCCCACGTGCAGGCACCAGAGTGGGTGGGACCACCACCGCCTGTCCCCGCCCCCCGGAAGTCAAGGGGCGGGACAGGAAGTATAAAGGCCGGCCGCCAGAGCTCAGTCGGCGGCCAGCCACCACAGGGAGCAGACGTGCGGCCGGGAGCTCCCGGCCAGGAGACCGTCGAAGACCGAGGCCTGGACCCTAGCTGGCCTGAGCTACCCCGGGCCCGCTACGAGGAGGAGCCGCCGGAGCCCGTTCATGCCCGCCACTGGGAGAATCCCTGGGAACCGCACCCCACTAACCCTGAGGGTGAGACTGGACCCGAACCCCTTCGCCCCTGCTGCTATCCAGAGGAGCCGCCTGAGGACCATTGGCCGGACTTCCCGGCAGAGCTACCGGACTTGCCGCCGAGCCCGGGCAGAGAGGAGCCCATGCAGATGGACTGGCCCGATCCCGGCGCAACGAACGAGGTAGGCTTTGAGGGGGATCACGGAAGTAGCCTGGGGGTAGCCGACCCCGGTCCGGCTGCACCTGAGTGTGAGCCTATGTCAGTGTGTTGCGGTTTGGATACCCCACTGACCAGCAGTGGCAGCAACCGCTGTTAGGGTCCCGGGCTGGAACGCAGTGGAGTGGGTGGGCCTGCGTTCCCCCCTGCCACCCCAGCTCACGGGTGGCAGGCATCCCCCTCACCCAACACTCGGCTACAGAAAGCCTAGGCGTGCCTTGCCTGGGCTCTGAACTAGTTGCTCGCTCAGCCCCTGCAAACAAGGGCCTGAGCTTAACTGTGTTTGCCCCGCCCTGATCCAGGGCCTGGGCTTTGAACTAGTTGCTCGCTCAGCCCCTGCAACCAAGGGCCTGGGCTAACTGTGGTTGCCCCACCCTGATCCAGGGCCTGGGTTCTGAACTGCTTGCTCGCTCAGCCCCTGCAGTCGAGGGCCTGAGCTTTAACTGTGGTTGCTCCGACTCGGCACCAAAGAGCCGGAGTTTCGGGACTAACTGACTGCTTGTTCCCACAGTAGTGAGTTGGTGTGGCTCCCCTCCTGCCCGGAAGGGTCGAGCCCTGGCTAGGACCTACTACAACTAGAAACAATAGTGTGATTCAACTCAATTATAAAAATCAGACCCTTTCCAATGTCTATTCTGTTGGAAGTAGAACTTTATTTATAAAGCCCATGAACCATAGGGTTGCTTTATCTTTAATGACTGATTTCCTATCAGCATGCCCTAACCATCCATTGGAAGGTTGCAGATTCAAATTCTGAGCCCTGCTTCCCTGCTGCAAAGGGAGTGCAAAGCAGACAGATCCCCCTTGCTGGCTCACAGTAGATATATCATCAACATCAGCCATCTCCAGTGTAGATGGCATTGCAGAGAGAACAAGGCTGTAGTGCTGCTGTGCTCTGGCAACCTCCATTTGACAAATGGCCCCTTGGAGCCATGGCTAGCTGGGTGTAATTTAGAGCAGCCCCAAGACCAGGGAACCATAAATGGTTTTCCTCTGTCAGATGTCTACAGTGGGACGTAGTTTAGGATTGACACCTAAATCTGCAACAGACTGACTTTTGTGCGGGGGAAAGGATGGTTACTGGCATAAGGGTAAAAAATGTCACCTAAGAGTATCCAAATTAGAAGCTGTCCTCCCAGTTCTATATTACACCTTCTATAGGCCAGAAACTCTTAAATTTAGCCTACACTCTAGAAAACTTCTTTAATATAGAAAACAAAAAAGGTAATTTTTCTGGTATATTTAGGACTCAACTATATGTAAATCTAGTGAAAGGATTATTTTCTGTGAAACAGTAGCTCTTTGAAAATTTTTCAGATCCAGTGCCATGTTCCCTCAGGCTGTGATTGATCAATAAGAATTTGTTCTGATAATGTAATAATGCTGTTTTGAGGCCTGATCCAAAGCCCACTTAAATAAATGGAAAGACTCCCATTGACTTAAATCAGCTTTGGATTTGGTGTTTCACTGATGTGCTGTGTTATCTCTTGGTGTCCTGCTGATGAGTTGTGTATGCTCTTATTATTGAACTGAGCATTTCTTCATTCTAGGTCACCTCTGATCTCTCCAATACTTTTGTTCCAACAAGGACAAAATATTGTCTGCCAAATTGGCAATAATGGCCTTACTCACAACAGAGCTAACAAAGTCAGACATTTAACATAGTTTTGTCTTTTGTAACAATAGTAAGGAAAAAACAAATCCCACAAAGTCTCATTTCTATCGTAAATGCTCCCCAAAATTTCCCACTGAAAATAAAACAAATAATTGTCCATTAACAATGGCTCACCAATTGGCAATGGGAATATATTACCAGTAGTATAGGTTGAATAAGTTTGGAGAAACTAAGAATTGACCGGTTTCAGAGTAGTAGCCGTGTTAGTCTGTATCAGCAAAAATAACGAGGAATCCTTGTGGCACCTTAGAGCCTAACAAATTTATTTGGGCATAGGCTTTCGTGGGCTAGAAATGTTGAGCTAGTCCTGAATCATTATCACACTCTTCTGCATTTCCTATCCATGGCCTAAGAGTTGAATTGTTCAGTACCATCAGAGTAACTGTTCTTAGTGCATTTCTGGCCCAACTACAGGCAAGAAATACTGAAATTCTTGTGAGGCAGCTTATTATTAAGAGATGTAGAGCCCACTTTTGCAAACTAGAGAGGTTTGGACAGTTCAGATCTAATTCTGTCTAAACTTTCCAATAATAATATGAACTAAGCCTTCTGAGGTTCACATATTATTAATATATAGGCCTGTTTTCATTTCTCTAGTACAGTACCTTAACTAAGACTTAGGACTGTTCCATTAACAGTATATCAAAGTTTTCTGGAAGCCCATAAATTGGCAAAATTTCTTACTTCAGGCCCAAACATGGATAAAATCCCTACCTGCTGTTAACCCTCTGACATATGATATTAAATGTGACTATGATGTATAGGACATAACACTGAATATGTTGAATGGATAATTTGACTAGTTAGAGGCATCACCATTGGAAGGTGAGAAAGAAATTGCTTCAAGGCTGTTTATGTAGATTACTTTCTTGATACCAGCAGATACCAGCACATAAAAGAGATTCTTTTTATAATTTATTCCACACAATTAATTGCATACACTGTGCATCACAAAGTGCTTTGCAAATAAAACTATGCAATGTAAACCAATAAACACAACTGGAGCATAACCTTTGATGATATTAAAATTAGTAATAAGTGCTGTAGCTACAAAGAAACTTTGGTACTTTGGTTTCAAATGGTTTAGGCTGTATGGGCCTGACTCTGATCTCACATCATTGAATCAACAAAGTGCTTGTCTGGAGCACTCATTCATGTGGAGCTGTCCCACTGATTTCAAGGACAAACTATCATGCAAGCAGATCGCAAGGCAACAATAATAATAAGTGTCCTATTTTTAAAGTCTGAATGAGTCTAACCTTTATTAATGAATTCTCATCTCCAAAAAAAAAAAATGGCACAAAATTGTAAACATGTCTCATCCTCATTTCAATTTTTTGGGGAAAAGGTAGTAAACAAGAGAAAAGAAAAAGGCAATTTCCATAAACAAAGAAATATTATTTCACTACATTAATCTTCATTTTATTTTTATTACAATGCTGAATTTTCTTTGAGAACATAGCCAGTATCTGCCCTGGCAAGTCACTATTTTGGAATAGAATATAATTTCATTTTTTAACAAGGAAAGCGGTATTTTGAAAGTGAATGTTTAATGGAGTTGATGTCCACTGGAAGACATGAGGTATGGAACTAGACTCTGGTCCAGAAAGTGTGATCACCATGGGTAATTGTGCTGAAGGCAAAAGGACTACTCATATGCTTGAAGGCAAGCATTTGCTCACGTTGGTTGCATTGGAGCTCTAGAGTTTTACCTCTGTCATTCTGTAAGTTTCAAAGGGGTTTTGATAGATGAAGTTTCAATAGAAGACTACTCATACAGGGGACTATGTAGTAATGTGGAACATTGTAGCCCCTTCAATTTATTTATTTTTATTTTTATTCATTTTTTGTTAAGAAATACTCAGTAAAATAATTAATTTTAAACAGTGACATTTACTCTTAGAAATGACATAGTATCATATTTCATTGAATGAATGACTACTTACAAAAATATCTTCTTCTACCTGTGATAGCTTTATACAGAGCTTCCATTTGTGGCAACTCAACCTAGGCCAGGATCCTGCAAAAGATACTCACATGCATAGGTGCTTGTGTAACCCACATACCTCCTGGGGGTGGTGTTCTGTCCCATCTAGTGGCACTGAGATCACTTAGAGAGAGGGAGATTAATGAGTCTGCTTTACAGCCATCTGGCTTTTAGCTCATGCAGTAGAGGCTCATGCACTAAGCTTCAGAGGTTCCAGGTTCAGTCCCACCAGCTGATGACCGGGGTCAGTCGGCGTTACACTTGCCTGGATCACGTCCTGAGTGCTCAGTACCTTTCAGGATTGCTTCCACAAATAAGACTTGATGAAAGACCTGCAGGTTTTTGAACAGTAGTATGATCCCATTGGGACCATAGGTCCCAAATGCTTCCAGACACATAGCTTAGCTCAGTGACCTATTCCTGTCTTATGGGCATCTTATAAAAGTCTCCTTATCCACAGAAAGAGTAAACTGTCAGCACCCCTACATAAAATATCTCTTGCCAATTTCTTCAACCATTTTACCATAAATCGGAACTCTTCTTGCTTCTGTAACTGTAAACCCAGCACTATTTTGTGCTTTCACCTGCCTTTATTCCTTCTTCTTCTCTTTGTGTTATACCAGTGCTTCTCACCCTCTGAGTCTTTTGACTATTCATCACCTTTTATGTCCCACTACATATATAGAGGAGCTTCCCATTCAGGTGCAACAAAGCTGTCTTCCTCAATTCCTATACGCCAACTTTTTCTAGAGGAGCAGTTCAGCTTCCATGACCATACCCCTGCTGTATTGTATAGTACCTCCTTCTATACATTTTGTTTCTTTAGACTGTAATCTCTTTGGAACAGGAACCTTGTACTTGTTGACCACAGTTCACATATCGTACAGCACTGCATACATTAAGGGTTCATTATAAATAATAATCAGAACCTGCTGTTCCGGAATGATATCAAGTGACATGGAGACGTTCAATACTAGAGGCTAAATTTGCCCACAGTTTCTGCATCTGTGGAATTAAGTCCTACTTCTCCACTACACACACTTTCTTTAGGACACACTGTCTAACCTCCAATGGTCAGATTGCCATATATAACGATTAGGGTTTTGAAAACAATTACCAGGATATTATACTCATTAGGTTCACGAAGTTTTCAGCATCTTAACATGGAGCAGGATGGTTAGGCTGACTGATTATTCCACTAGTTGTGGGCAAAATTTTAAAGGAGCCCAAAATTATTGGGGTCTTCTTTGGATGACAGGTCTATTTTTGTTGTCTACCAGAAAGATATGTATATGCCATGCATTCACCTCTCTCTCCCCTACTGTTGATGGCAAGGTGGAACCAAGTGTCTGGCATACGCATACTTTCCCCCACTGGATTCAGGTATAAAACTTTCTGACAAGGACTAGCAGTAAAGGGACCAAAGCAAGCCCTGAGGATGAACTTAAGGCCCTTGAAATCTCTAGCTTGCCAAGATAGCTTTTTAACTTTTTTTTTTGTTTTAATTTACACGGAAAAAATGGATGGGCTGCTGAGATCATCTGTCACACCATCTGTAGTTGCCTAGCAGAGTTACTCCAGCCTGGAGCTGGAGTAGCTCCCATTTGCAGCTGAACTGCAGTTGGGGATTTTATAAATACATCTCCCATCTATATAGCATCTTTCATCCTTAAGGATCCCAAAGCACTTATTAAAGTATCAGGTTGAGTACTGAGGACTGTGAGAGAAGGGGGAGGAGGAAATATCCCTTGTTCCTAACCAATGGCTCCAAAACTTCTATCAGTGGGGGTGGATGTTCATTGTTGAATTTATTCCATCCCTTCTGATCCTGGCTCCGTAGGAGGAGTGTGACCTTCTGGGTGCTTGGGCAGCTCAGGGGCAGATTTGTTCCTGAAAAGAGCCCAAATGTACAGCCGTGTTTGTTTTATTTGTATTATACTTATTACTAACACATTTAGTGAACATCAGCTTATAAAGCACTTTCTACACTTTTTTTTTTTAGAAGACAGAAACTAACAGCAACAAAAAACAACTGTGATCAGCTGGCATTCAAGAGAATTAAAAACACGGAGACATAAAACATGTGGAGTAATCAGTAGTTTTCAGTCAAGTGGCATTTAAATGCTGCACTGATGCATAACCTGCCCTACTGTTTCGTTAGGTGGGAGGACAGGTGATATGTCAGCTGAGCTGTGCCATGTAACTACAGTAGAAGGGCTGAGTTAATGACAGACACAAGGGTTTGGATGAATGTTAACATACTGCTATTTCCATTCTGAGATGAAGTAGCTGGGCCTGAATTTATCATTAAAAGAGACCCAAGAGGCTCTCACTGAACCAGCTGCTAGGGTCCTAAAACATATGTCACACCCTTCAACTGTTCATCAGTACAAAAGGCTTCCATCTTACAGCACTTGACCTTGTTAGTCTCAGAGGTGTCAGTGATATTTTCAACAGAGAGACGACAGATCTAATATGAACATTAGAATCTTTTAAGGAGTGTGTGTATTGGTTCACTGGTAAAAGGACCACCAAACACCAGACTTTAGATAAGATATTATTTCTGCTGATCTGGGTTCATAGAGTGGGTAGGCTGGTGGTACTATACGGCACTCCAGTAGAAGGTGATGAATAAAAGGGGGGAAGGAAAGGAAAAAAACCTCAGAAATATGAAAAAAAAACCCCACACCTCAATTTCAAGTAAACTAACTGACCAAATTTTCAAATCCCCACTCGTTTTCTACTCAGTCCTTACAGTCCCACTGAGTTGGAGTTTTGCCTGAGAAAGGAATTAAGAAATTGGCCCAATCAATTAATACAATAATTCCAAACATCAGTTATAAAGGTCGTCTTTTCTTTTATAATACCACCACAATACTTGGAGTTCACTAGTGTAACAACACTACTGTGGATGTGCCTGAGTAAGCTGGGTTACAAGGCAAGGACCACATCCTCTCAGATCCACATAAGTGCAGGCTTGCATTCACCTCACTCTCCCTTAGTAGTAGGGGCATGATCCAGTTGTCCTGACCACCTGGTTCACCAGCAGCTGAACACACCCACATTTGGCCCTGTTCCACTTCTTCCAAATGTTCCTGCTCAAGGGCATGGACAAAGGCCCCACCAAAAGCCCCTTCTGGTGTTGGGAGGTGGGGTGACCTCCCCTAATTGGATTTGCACTCAGAAGAAGAAGGTGGTCTCTATGAAAATATTTTTTTAATTTCTCCTACAGTATGTTTTTCTAACAGCATTCACTAGCAACACAAAGGTGTTAGCTCACATAAACATAAAAAAATTACAAAACAAAACACTCCACATCCTGGGGAGACGATAAGAGAACAAACACATGACAGCTGTTAGTCACATTGCTTAATGAACTCCTGGAAGGCACTCAGATACTACTATGATGAGTGCAGCATAAGACCATAAATAGAATAAAAGAGTTAAGCCACCAAAAATAATGGGATTGGCTTAAAAATCATGAGGTTTTTAAAAATAATATTTTCAGTTCTTTATGTTTCATGATGTTATAATCTTTAAGGGTCATGTTTTCAAACTTTTCTCCTCAACCACAAGGGCTAGAAACTTTTTTTTTTAAATGAAAGGTGAGATTCTGACCTAATCGCATGATTCCAGGATCTTTTAGAAAAGAAAGAAATATCATGAAAGTTGGTAACACGGTGTAGGAACAGGAAGAGACCACGATACTAGCACTATCACTAGTATTGCCAGAGAGATGAATGCACTCTTGGCCCTGGTCTACACTACGAGTTTAGGTCAAATTTAGCAGAGTTAGAAGGATTTAATCTGGACCCGTCCACACGACAAAGCCATTTTTGTCAACTTAAAGAGCTCTTAAAATTGATTTCTGTACTCCTCCCTGATGAATTTGGGGTAGTGTGGTTGCAATTTGATGGTATTGACTTCTAGGAGCTATCCCAGAGTGCTCCATTGTGACCGCTCTGGATAGCACTCTCAACTCAGATGCACTGGCCAGGTAGACAGGAAAAAGCCCTGGGAACTTTTGAATTACATTTCCTGTTTGGCCAGCGTGGTGAGCTGATCAGCACGGATAACCATGGAGAGCTCATCAGCACAGTCCCAGAATCGCAAAAGAGCTCCAGCATGGACCGAATGGGAGGTACTGGATCTGATCGCTGTTTGGGGACTGAAAGAGCTCAGCAGAATGCATGGAGGCAAACAATGTCAGAGTCCAGGAAAGCAGAAAATGAACGTGAGGACAGGAGGGACGAGCGAGATGAGAGCTGGCGGGAGCAAGAGGAGAAGTGGCAGCAGCGCGATGAGAGGAGACAGGATGCAATGCTGAGGCTACTGTGGGATCAAATTGATATGCTCTGGCATTTGGTGGAGGTGCAGGAAATGCAGCAGGTGCACAGACCACCACTGCAGCCCCTGTGTAACTGCCTGCCCTCCTCCCCAAGTTCCATAGCCTCCTCACCCAAACGACCAAGAACGTGGTGGGAGGCGCTCTGGCCACCCAACCACTCCATCCCAGAGGACTGCCCAAGCAACTGAAGGCTGGCATTCAATAATTTTTAAAGTGCAGTATGGCCTTGTCCTTCCCTCCTACCCTCATCCACCACCCTACCCGGTGCTTCCCTCCTCACCCACCCCTCCCTGGCTACCTTGGCAGTTATCTCCCTATTTGTGTGATGAATTAATAAAGAATGCATGATTTTGAAACAATAATGACTTTATTGCCTCTGCAAGAGGTGATCGAAGGGGGGAGGGCAGCTGGCTTACAGGGAAGTAGAGTGAACCAAGGGGGTGGGTTTTCATCAAGCAGAAACAAACAGAACAGTCATACCGTAGCCTGGCCAGTCATGAAACTGGTTTTCAAAGCTTCTCAGATGCACAGTGTGCCCTGCTGCTCTCTTCTAATCGCCCTGGTGTCTGGCTGCGTGTAATCAGCGGCCAGGCGATTTGCCTCAACTTCCCACCCCGCCATAAACGTCTCCCCCTTACTCTCACAGAGATTGTGGAGCACACAGCAAGTGGCAATAATAATTGGAATATTGGTTTCGCTGAGGTCTAACCGAGTCAGTAAACTGCACCAGCACGCTTTTAAACATCCAAATGCACATTCTACCACCATTCTGCACTTACTCAGCCTATAGTTGAACAGCTCCTTACTACTGTCCAGGGTCCCTGTGTATGGTTTCATGAGCCATGGCATTAATGGGTAGGTTGGATCCCCAAGGATAACTATAGGCATTTCAATGTCCCCAACAGTTATTTTCTGGTCTGGGAAGTAAGTCCCATCCTGCAGCTGTTCAAATAGTCCAAAGTTCCTGAAGATGCGAGCGTCATGTATCTTTCCTGGCCATCCCACATTGATGTTAGTGAAACATCCCTTGTGATCCACCAGTGCTTGCAGCCCCATTGAAAAGTACCCCTTGCAGTTTATGTACTGGCTACCAAGGTGGTCCGGTCCCAAGCTAGGGATATGCGTTCCGTCTATCGCCCCACCACAGTTAGGGAATCCCATTGCAGTAAAGCCATCCACATTGAGCTGCACATTTCCCAAAGTTACTACCCTTGATAGCAGCAGCTCAGTGATTGCATTGGCTACTTGGATCACAGCAGCCCCCACAGTAGATTTACCCACTCCAAATTGATTACCGACTGACCGGTAGCTGTCGGACGTTGCAAGCTTCCAGAGGGCTATCGACACTCACTTCTCAACTGTGAGGGCTGCTATCATCTTGGTATTCTTGCGCTTCAGGGCAGGGGAAAGCAAGTCACAAAGTACCATGAAAGTGCCCTTACGCATCCGAAAGTTTTGCAGCCAGTGGGAATCATCCCAGAATTACAACACTATGAGGTCCCACCAGTCTGTGCTTGTTTCCCGGGCCCAGAATCGGCATTCCACGGCATGAACCTTCCCCATTACCACCATGATGTCCAAATTGCCAGGGCCTGTGCTTTGAGAGAAGTCTGTGTCCATATCCTCATCACTATCGTGATTGTGCTGTCATCTCCTCCTCGCCTGCTTTTGCAGGTTCTGGTTCTGCACATACTGCAGGATAATGCGTGAGGTATTTACAATGCTCACAACAGCAGTGGTGAGCTGAGCGGGCTCCATGCTTGCTGTTGTATGGCATCTGAAGGAGAGCAGGAAAGCAGAGTTGCAGTGGAAGAAGTGTATAACGATGATGATGGTTTGCAGTCCTATTGCACCATCTGCTGCCAGCAGCACCCAGGAAGCACCCAGGACACAACAGTGGCGGTGTCCATGAGCTGAGCTGAGCGGGCTGCACGCTTGCCATGGTATGGCATCTGAGCGGAAAAAAGATGCGAAATGATTGTCTGCCATTGCTTTCACGGAGGGAGGGACGACTGACAACATGTACCCAAAACCACCCACGACAATGTTTTTGCCCCATCAGGCACTGGTGAGCTTAAACCAGAATTCCAATGGGCAGCGGAGACTGCAGGAACTGTGGGATAGCTGCCCACAGTGCAACACTCCATAAGTTGATGCTAGCCACAGTAGTGAAGACACACTACGCCGACTTAATGCCCTTAGTGTGGACAAACGCAGTCAACTGTATAAAATTGATTTCTAAAAATCGACTCCTATAAAATTTGAAGTGTGGACATACCCTTAATGGTATATTTACACTGGGGCTGGAGGTGCAATTTCCAGGAGACATAGCTGCACTAGCTCTGGTAGAGCTAGTGTGCTAAAAATAAAAGTGTAGCCCAGGTGGTAGGACTGAAGGGAAGAGTGAGAAGCCCCAGGTATGAACCCAGCACAGACCCTAGGTACATACTCAGAGCAGCTAGCCCCTCACACTGCAGTGGTTACTCTTCTGTTTTAATGCACTGACTTGACCAGAGCTAGCATGGGTATGTTACTTGGCCTGGAAATTTCACCTTCCCACTGCAGAGAAGAGATACATTTCTAAGAAGGGTATGGACATGCTTCCAGAACACCACACTACTGTGGTTGGTACCATGGCTGGCTCAGACATATGGGCAGCTGTACTTTTTTAAAAGTATGAAGTACTAGAACTGAGGTCCCACTATGTTTTTTTTATTCCTTAAAGCAGGTAATAATTTTGCAGCAGTGTGAAACTAATGTGAGCTGGACTTTTATAGGTAATGCAGAAAGAACATTGAACACTTTGGGAGGAAGAGTAAGTGAACGTCCCTCTCTATGTTTTGCACTCAAAAAACATTAAATGACATGTAAAATCTGACAAGTAAAGAAGCTTCTTCTTAATTATTCTCACCGCAGTGAGTATTGAAAATGGCTCTTCTACATACAATTCTCTATATATTAAATAATAGCAGGTATCTCATAGTATTATTGAGATCAATCCTGCAAAGTGCTGAACATCCAGAACTCCCATGCACCTTGATGAGAGTTGTGGGTGTTCAGTACTTCGAAAGAAGTACTCAGCACCAAATAGGATAAAGTCTGATGAGAGAGACATTGTCTCTGCAAACTGTAATTTAGTGAGCGTTAGTGTGTTAAAGTGTTCAGATTTTTAGATATAAAGTAGGTGCAGGGAAAAAATAAACTAACTGAAATAAGGAAATATGGTGCCTCATATAAATATGCATGTTCATACAGTACTTGCATAGAGGATGCAGCATCAATAAATTAAAATAGTGCATCGGAAATATAAGTTACAGTAGTACAATTAATACAAGAATTTCTTCTTTAAAATATTGGGATGGTATGAAATAAAATTTAGACAGTAGTCACTTAGAGTACTTGCTGAATTACTTTCAGTAGTTTATGCTATTTTGCTGAAAGGTTGGTTGTTAAAATAAACATATTTATAGTCACAAATATATTATAAGTAGTTATACCATATGTCAACATTTCTACATGTGGAAAACACTTCAGACCTAAAATCTCATAGTCATTTTATTTACTGGAGAGCAAATGTTTAAGCCAAGTGGAAGGGATGAGAAAGTTAGGAAAATAAGGTTGAAAAATTGAAAGGTTAGGTGGTGAGAGGGTACGACTGCACACAAAAATAGAGTTGTGATTTTAAAAGCCAGCTAGTTACATTAAAGGCTAAGAATGCATTTAGCACAATTTCTTTAGATGCTTAGGGGAAAAAATGATTTCAGAAAATAAAAGATGTCATTGTTTGCTACAAAAAATCTCCTCTCTTTCCTACTACCTCTAAGGTTCCAGTTCAGCAAAGCACAAGCACTTGCTTAAGTGGGGACATACATTGGGACATACGCACATGTATAAATATAAACACGTTTTAAGTGCTTTGCTGAATTGGGGTCTAGAAGCCTTTTAACTGCATTCAGAGGCTGAGATGGACATAATGGGTATCCCTGCACCTCAAAGATGTCAGACAATAGAGAGTTTAGAGGCCACTGGGCCATTAGAGAACAGTTAAAAATAAATTACCCAAAATTAAAAAGGGACAAAGAAAAAGAAAAGAGACAGAGAGAGGAGATTGGAAAGGAGACAAAGAGCAAGTGTGGAGACAAAAGGCAGAAGAAAGAAATACAGGGAAGAGGGAGCCAGGATTGATGACACTGGAAGTGGCCAGGTATCTGTAGAGCCTCATAGGGAATACACCACTGGGGAACCAGCAAAGACTCAAAATACCCAAGCCAGGTAAAAGATTATCTGGCTGATTCCCATGCCACCTGGCCTGGCTGGGGGCGTGGGGGTGGGTGGAGAGGGATGGGTTCCCACATACTAGGTGGGTGTCCTAACCACTGGACTAGACAATATCTCTCTCTCCCAATGACTGTTCCACTGTGATTATGTATGTGTGGTATATACACAGAGGAAGAGACAGTCCCTGCCCTAAAGGGCTCATAGGTTATACTATATCACAATGTTTTATTTTACTTTCTTCCTACTACACATGAGACAATTTAAATTAGGTATTAATAACTTAGATCTTCTGTGAGTATTTAGGGTCTCATCCCAAGAGATGCTAAGCACCTTTGACTTGCTGAGTGACTAGGATAGGTTTACAAAATGATCTCTCAATTAAGGTAGAATACCTGAACCCTTCATCTACCTTAGCAAGAGAAACAAACATGGAAGTGCAAAAATCTACAACATACCCAGACCCTAAAGGATCAGTTATTGAGTATTAACTGTATCTGTTGTTAGAACCTTAATTCCACTACCTAGCCTTTTTAGAAGTCCTGTCTGAGGTAAGCCACCGCTTTTTACCCCTTGGCTGTTACAGCATAATACCCACGCTGCCTCGGTTCTGACTGGCTGGTTATTGCTGCACCTGTGACTCCATAGAGTAGCCACAGCTGTGTTCAGGGGAAGGCTGCTGGTAGGAAATAGCTAACAGAGTCAGCTTTGCTCTGCATTGAACTACAGGAAACCCCCGCACTGATTTTCTTATTAGGTAAGTTCATCTTCACTGGGAGATAGTAGTATCTTCTCTCAGGTGTAGTAGATGTGTTGTACCATTCAGTCAATCAATTAGATTATTTAGGGAGATCATTTTCTTTGAAAAGATAGGGTGCTGTAGCAAAATAGTAAAAATGTAAAGAAATGAGGGATATTGTAATGTCATGTCTTTTATATGCAATCCATCTGGTAATTTGTAACCCCGCCACAGCAAAGAGTTCAGCTACTCTAGCTTCTCCTCCTTTATCCCCCGCTTCATATACATCTCTCCATCAGTATGCTGTGGAGTTACAGAGGGTGGGAGCTTTCTGGGCTCCTCTGGTTTGTCCCACACTCCCTTCTCTAAGCCCATGAAGAAGCTCAGCAGGTACTTAAGTTATAGGCTAAAGGCAGATTTTAATACATACAGTTTACTCTCCTGTGCTTTAAAGCTCTCCTTTATTATGCCTCAAAATATCTGCAGGTAGGAGATAGATGGATACAAGGCTCTGACGTCTCTTGCCCCCTGGGAAATTTGTTGGCTAAGGGGTGGAATGCTGACTTCTTTGTGGGGATGGGGGAGAATCTGCTGTTTACCCTTCCCTAAATATCCATGGATTAAAATTTGGGGTTTCTGTGTAGCTTATGTTTATGTGCCTTGGAGGGGGGAAAGACTGGAGCTCTTGTTCTCCTCCTTCAGGAACTCTTCTCATCGTTATAATTGACCAAAAAATAAAATTGCAGAGGGTTCAGAAAATTGTTGGAACTGCATTCTCTGCCTAGCAGCTCCCAGGGTGTGTCAGACTCTCATACTTAGGGAAGCGAAAGGACATAAACAGCAGAAGATGACTGAATAGCAGTGGGTCTTTGTATACCATGCTATTAGGTATAAATTCATTGTGATGTAGCTATAGATCCTACTTCTAGTATCCTTTTCCTTGTAGGAGATACACCCGTATGGGAAAGCAGTGGAGACTCAACATTCCTTCCCTGATAGATTCAGGGAACACTTTAGAGCACTTAAAAATCTCTAATGCTCCATGCTCACTTTCTCCCATATCATTTCACCTGACTTCTGTGTCTTTACTCTCCATCAGGGGGCTCATGCGACTCTTATTATGGAAGAAGACTATCCACTCTCAAATTCTCACATTTTCTGTTTGCCTGACTTCATTCATGTACATGAAAATGTTCCTCTTTTGGACCCATTTTTCCACTGACTGATTTAGTAATCACACCTTTTGTTGTTTCCTCTTCAGTGTTTAATGCTGTCTGTTGCAATGTCTAAGGCCTTGGCTACACTTGGGAATTCACAGTGCTGCCGCAGCAGCGCTGTGAAGCACGAGTGTAGTCGCACCGCCAGCGCTGCGAGAGCTCTCTGATTAGTCTTATTATAGTGGTATGGCAACACCTATTTTTTCATGTTCTCTGTGTATATATATCTTCCTACTGTATTTTCCACTGCATGCATCCGATGAAGTGGTTTTAGCCCACAAAAGCTTATGCCCAAATGTGTGAGTCTCTAAGGTGCCACGAGTTCTCCTTGTTCTTTTTGTTGATACAGACTAATACGGCTACCACTCTGAAATCTATGCTAAGGAAATCCCTTAAGGCTAGCTTTGTGGCCCCTTTATGCCAGTAGAGTTAATGAAGGTACTAGGTGCCTGTAATATACTGCTGAATTAGGTCCAGAGTATTTATTATCCTTTGCTATCCCTTTCTCTGTGAATTTTGGTAGGTGAGAAGTAACGATCCCTCCCCCAGTTTTCTTCAGATATCTTCTCCCTATGTTTTGTTGGCCATCTAAACCAAGCTTCAGAGCTGCAATTGCAATTTTGTCTTATTCTCTGACTTCCTGCTTCTTGTGTGTATTTTATGCAACCTCCTCTTTATCTTGGCACCTACAAGCTGACTCAGCACCAGTTTTCTTACCTAATTTTATGAACTGTTCAGCCATGCCACTATTCACTGTTTTCTTTTAATTATGTATTCTTGTTAACCTCTTTCTCATTCAAATTTCCAGATTGTGATTGACATGCAGTACTAATTAAGGCATATAATTTATGACACTGGAGCTTGAAATTAATAAGTGACAATACAATTACATGGTTTGCCTAATTGTCCTTCAATAATATAAAGATTGACACTTGCTGCAGCATTCAAAGTTAAAAGCGCTCATAAACAGATAATGCAGCTGAATGTAATCATCAGTGTATCTAAAGTAAATAAACCCATTGAAAGGGGCAGACTATTTGGGGAAATATTACTTTTGCCGTGCTCTTCTGTTTTATTAAATGACTCAGTCTAGCTGTTAGAGTTAATTTCAAAATTAAATTTAAAACAAAATTTTATGTACTTGTATTTCCAAATAACTTCTGCAGAGTACCAGAACCTATAGCAACACTTTCATTTTGGGCACCAGCAACATTTTGCAAGTTACTTTATACAAGACTATTTCACCATAGTCACCCAAAGACCAGAAACTTGATATACTGACTCTACAGGAACTATGAACTCCTTTTTCAATATTAGGGGTCCTGATCTCTCAAACACTGAAGGATGTGAGTAACATTATATATGTGAGTTAATGTTTGCAGGGCCTGGACCTTGAAATTCAGACCCAATGATCCCCTGAAATTTTCCAGTGTGAACTTCTTTATAAGAGGCCAGAGAGCTCATCTGGTCATTCAAATCAGCAGTTGGCACATAAGTATCATTATATGGGCCTTATCTGTTGACTTTTTGATGTGTAAGATTTGGACAACATTTTCTTGAAAACTAGGTTCTGCAGCTTTATTTTAAAATCAAAAACTAACACCCTTGATCTTTGTGTTTATTGAAAAACTCTTAAAGGAAAACTGTAGTTGCAACTTCTACTTTGGATTGCTAAATATTTACTCTTAAACAGAATAAAGTTGAGTATGTAACTACTTCAGCCAAAATCTTTAGTGAAATGTTGTGGTTAAAAACAAAGTGTCTGAAATCTTGGAGATTCTAAATGGTTAAATCTAGAAAGGAAAACATATCAAAGACTTTAAAGTGAATATTCAGAAACAAGGCAAAATGTTGAGGCACATTCCCAATGAGCAGGGGCGGCTCCAGGCACCAGCGCTCCAACCGCGTGCCTGGGGCAGCAAGCCGCGGGGGGGCAGCCTGCCAGTCGCTGTGAGGGCAGCAGTCAGGCTGCCTTCAGCAGCATGCCTGAGGGAGGTGTGCCGGTCCCGCAGTTTCTGCGGCAATTCGGCGGCGGGTACGTCGAAGGCGCGGGACCGGCGGACCTCCCTCAGGCATGCTGCCAAATCTGCGTTACCAGCAGACCTCCTGCAGGTGCCCCACCGAAAGCCGCCTGACTGCTGCACTTGGGGTGGCAAAATACATAGAGCCGCCCCTGCCAATGAGTCCCCTTGGGACTACTCGCATGGTTAAAATTAAGCACGAGTCAAAATTCCTTGCTGAATCTGGGCCTCCTGAAAACCTTTGTGCTAAAGATCTGGCCCTCTATCTCTGCCTCCACATCCATTATAATCCTCCATAGGATGCATGATGTAGAAAAGTGCCTATAATAAGTATTTATTTTAATTATTTTGTCTTATGTGGAATAATTAAGTTCATAGGATTGTTTTGGAAAATGAGGCATTCTGGTATGTATCTAACATTGGTACCTGCTACTAGACTAGGGAGGGGGAAGAGAGCGGTCATACTGGATGCGTGGTCTCTGCTTCATATTGAGAGGGAAAAACAAGTTAAGTATAATGTCTCTGCTCTATAGCAGCAGGCTAGTGAGTATGGAGGAATGATAGAAAGCGGAGGACTGCACGGTGATGGTTTGCTTTGATAACGTTATAGTGTTGAATATAGGAGTAAGGTGCAGGATGTTGCAGAGGAGTCATTTGAAGAGATCTTTTGTTAGGTAGTAGCTACTGTATTGAGAATGCAGTTTTTACATTATTGATAGAAATAAAGGAGCTATCCCACCTGGAGTGCTATTGAAGGGGTTAGATTAGCAGGTTCTTTTCCTGGATCAAGACTTCAGGTAGAAATATAAGAAACTGCTTTACAAATGTAAGAATGAAGTCAATACTACCAGCCTCAAGCATTCAAAACTCATGAGTTAGAGCCCTAAAAACCATGAGATTTAAAAAAAAATGGCATATATTTGCTTTCTAGTACTGGGCCTTTAGAGTTCTCATTTTCAAGCTTTTCTATACAACCATGAGGGATAGAAATGTACTTTATTTGTTAAATGAAAGCGGAGATGCTCAGCAAGGCTCCACAATAGATAGAGATGGGGATATTGGAATGAATTTTCAAAATTCTAGAAATACTTGACAACATTTTCTGAATATTCATCCCTAATTGTGAATGGTGCTAGTGTCTGGTCAGTGAAAAGCCTAGTTTAATGCTATAGTATGAATACCCACAAAGTATATTAGCCTGTGAAAACGTTGGTGAGACAAGAGGTTGTAAAGTCTGTTTATTAAAGTAACCTAACCCTTTTCTATTAATTGACCACACTGACATCTTCCAGTGTTTTGGAGTGTGGGGGCTTTGTGCTGGTAGCCAGCAGATATTGTTTGGATGTATCTGTACTTGAATTTTTTTTTTTTTTAATGTGAAACTTTGGAAACTCAGAACAAAACAGCATGCCTTGAGGTTTTTAATTTGTTTTGAGTTTTGTCCTTCACACTTCTTCTGTAGAATATTTGTGTTTTTCTTTTCGTCTTGTGAATGGAAATGTTTAAAAATGGACTAGATGACCATCCAAAATTAGCACAAGAAACACTTGCAAAAACTGTTGCAGAACCAAGAGGCTACTGCTACTACTTGTTCTTCTTGAGGTATTTTTGTGTTTTAAAACAAAACAAAACAGTTTCTGTCAATTTTAAAGAACCAAAAAACTTTAGGGGGGGAAAAAAGCTTTTGCCAATTTTTTTTCTTTTCTTTCTTTCTTTTTTTTGGGGTGGGGGTGGGGGTGAGAGGTGGAGTTGAGATGGTGGGGATGGAGCCAGATTTGGACTGAGGAAGAGAATTTTATATTTTAAAAAAGGCTACACAAACTTCAACCAGCCCTAATCTGTACTCATTGTATTAGTTTCTTAAAACAGGTCATTGAGCATAACTTGATTTTTGAGGGCCCACGACATTGAGTGAATACCCTGTATAGTTGAGGTAGCTGTGAATAATACTGCACATCTCAATAAATAATTCTTGATTTTATTGTCATTTCACTGCAGTGGATATGGAAGGGAGACTTAGTTAAAACAAATGCAGATCAATTCATCTTGAGAAATTGTCAAGCAATGTCTTTAACGTTGGGTGCCTGTGCACTATGATCAATAATGCGTAGAGTGTTCTCCTGCTTTCTCATTTGAAAATGTGCCTCCAGTTGGAGTGAATGCTGCTGTTTTGGAAATGGCATGTTGCAACCATGGGAGCTCTACTTAAAACTTTTTTTTTTTTTTTGTTGTTGTTGAACATCAACATGCAAGATGCGAACAGTCATGTGCATAGCCCATTTTTGTAATAGAAATAGTGCAAATCGATAAAGCCCAAAAGAAGACGGTAGCGGCTGTAAGCAGCCTTGTACTGAGGCTGTAATCCTGATGAATAATGTTGCTGTCATAACAGCAGGGATAATTTAAGGCTGACACTTAGCAGCATGATAAATAGCTTGTCAGACATAGGCAGTGACAGAGTCAAGTGAAACTGCCCATGACAAGTTCTGAAATATTAATCTTCTACTAGACTGTGACTGTGCTGTAGGGGTAGCAGAGTGTAGAAGACTGGGAGGGGAGACACTTTGTAATATAAATAAATGTACTTTTGGAACAAAATGTTTTTATTGCTTAGAGATCATTCCCTTTACAAGTGCTACTATTGATATTTCTTTTGCATATTGCTTCCAGCATTTATGCTGCTACAACTGTGGGTTACAATCCTCCTGTGAACTACCCTGACTTCCTCCATTGTAATGGCAAGGGTTCGGTTGTATTTTTTTTTAACTGAAACTTAATTTTTTTCTCCCTTCTCTCAAATTTCCCCCCCGAGTGTATGCAGGATATATGCTGTGGAGGTGAAGGAAGCAACACAGCAGGATTCTCTACCCACTGATAAATTTAGGAGCTTACTTCTCCAGCAGCAAGAGGCTTGGAATGCTGAAGAGGATGGGATGGGGGTTGAAGGATACACAAACCCGTCTGTTTGTTTAGATGTAACTTCCTTAATTATAGTACTCTGAAATTTCTAGCTCTGCATTTTCTTTTTTCAGGGAGATGATCCTGCACTGGGAATTGTGCCAGGACTCCTGCACTCATACTGGCTCCCTCTGAGACCAATAGAGTGCTTCATGCACCCTGGGGCTGTGCTAGTGTAACCCACACACCGTCTGGGTGTGGTGTTCTGTCCCATGTAGTGGCACCGAGACCACTTGAAGAGAGAGAGAGCAAGAAAATGAGTGTGCTCTACTGCCTTAGCTAACAGCCAGTTGGCTTTTATCTCATGCAGTAGAGGCTCATGCACCAAGCTCCAGAGGTTCCCCGGTTCAATCCCGACTGGGATCTGTTGGAGTTACACTAGCAAGCTCCAATGCAAGATCAGGGCTCAAATCAATAAAGACCTGATGGGTCATGATGAGTGTGCTTTTAATGGCAGGGTACCTCAGGTAATAAGCCTTGGGATCTGATGCTCTGGCTTAATGCAAGCCTATGACACAGTGCTTACAATTCTGGCACTGTGTTGATCTTGTCAATGAGCTGGTAGCTGGAGATCTTTCTAAAATTTCCCAGCATGGACAATATGTTTGGCTGTAATGCAGAAGGTGACTGCTTTTGAGTGCAACGATATAAGGCTAAAATCACTGCTGGGTGACAATATGTTTGGTGACATAGAAGGAAACTTAGACTGTAAACTCTTCAGGCCAGAGACTGCCTCTTCTTCTGTTTGTACAGTGCCTTGCATAATGGAAGCCCTGATCTTTCTGTGGGGCCTTTAGGCACTACTAAACAATTGTAAATTGGGCGGCAAATGGAATATAAACAGGGAGTACAGATTTTCCTTGAAAGAGCTAGTCTCCAGTACACCATTATGCTATAATTCATGTAACCAGATTGTAATATGAATGACTCCACACAGAGTTCACATGCACAACTACCTCCCAGTTCCTAATTGTGTGGGGACCATGTTTTGTGCCTGATAGCAAACAAGGCACAAATATGAAGCTGCAGCGTAGTTGCCCTTCAGTATAGATAGGAATGGATTCTCAGTTATCTTGTCTTGCTGTGAGAGAAGATCCCTACATGAAGCGCCCCCTATTACAAGTAGTGCTTTGAAACTCAGTTTGCCTAGCATTCGAGCCATCTTATAAGGCATTTCAGCATGCATAACTAAGAAGCAAAAGGACATTTTCACTAGCCGTGGCAAATGTGTATAAATACCCATGTGTACTCAATTGCCAAATGATTGTGTCCACTGCTACATTGGAAAAGTCCAATAAAATGTTTAGAGACTTACCTTGAGCAAGATCTGAAATGAGGAGACTACTTAGGTAAATCTCACATGGCTAAAATAATATCTCAGCAGATTCCTCCAAGGTGCTGTGTATTATAGGCATGATAGAATGTCAGTGCTGAGGCGGGGGGTGGGATAATGGAGAAGAACTCTAGGGCTGGCATAGCGAGGTGAAAGACTACTCTGGACTAAATTCTGGTTCCATGCAAACCTCCAACCAATTGTATGAGATTCAAATCAGGAAAGCCTCCCAATTCAGAAAAGAATCTTAAGCCCCATTTTAAGCATGTGTGTAAGTGCATCCCTGAATAGGGGGTTGTGGTGAGCTATGTATCAGAACTCAGTTATACTAAACATGGGCCCATCTACAAGAGAAATGGAGACCAATTTATCCTATTTCTTCTTTTCTTTGTGGGGCAGGGGTTTACACAATGGGGCTAAAGGAAATTCTGCACAAAATGGCAGAATAATGGCTATTGGAGACTTAAATTAGATATTTTCTGTGCTAAAGTGTTGCTTTTAAGTAGCCTGTTTTGTTATTTTTTAGAAAAGCATTGTAGATCACTTTTGACAGCCTTCTTTAATTAGGCTGTTCAGGCCCTAAATGTAAAGAGCTGTCTATAGCTTTTGCAAATCGATGTATCCCTTGGTGACATCTTGTTGTTTTAACTGTCATCTAGAAACTGGCTTTATTTTGCTTTCTGGGTTTTTACATTTTTTGGAGTTTTGTATGCTTTTATACTAAGACTTTTTATTACAGATTTTTAAGGACTACTTTAAATTGGCTTCAAACATTTTTACATAGATATATCAATACTATAGAACTTTAAAACAAAACTGTACAAATCTGTAGCTTGAATGCTTTCTAGTGACAAGATAAACTGTGAAAATGAAGATCAAGTAGCTAATATGTATTTTCAGGCTCTCTGGGGAAAAATACAATATGTACTCTTAAATACAGTATATACAATGTCAGTGTGTTTTATTATGATACTGTATATGAGTATCTAAAAAACTAGATTCCCGAGCTCATAATTCTGAAGAACTTCTTTTTAACTAGGTTTCTGACTTGGTGTGCCCAGTTCTGTGTACAACATCTTCAGATGCAGATCATGGCCCTGATCCTGCAAGTTGTTCTACATAGATGAATCCCTGTGCTATTGAAACCCATGTTGCTTGCATAATTACTTAAAAAACAAGTGTTTTTGACAATATTATCCTTTTTGTACATTTTATTCAGTACCTTACATTTTTTACTTCTGCATGTTTTATGCATTGGTATCTATTAGATCCTTATTTTTATAAAATAGTAAACCAGAGTAATGTCCAAGATCATTCCTTTTAAACACTTAGGACTTAATACTACTCTTAGAACACAGCCACGTGGTGCTAAATACAGTGTCTGGGAAAGTCCCCTAATACTTATGTGTAAAAGCTCAATAGCTGATTTTTATCAGCTACAGTACTGTAGGTGAGGGCAAGTTTCAAACTCTTAAAGTTGTATCTGTAGTAACATCTTCCAAAAGGATGTATTGTATCTCTCCTCTTCTGCTATTCCAACATAAAATGCAAAGCAGTGAGTCTGTCTATATAAGAAAACAAATAGTCTGTCTAATGTATGTTGTATAAAATGGACATTGAGAAGAGCAGAGTGAATGTCTCAAATTTAGGAATATTAGCTTCACTTAACATTTCGCTTCTGTTGCAACTGTCTTAATTTACTATGAACATCAGTGCAGCATTTCTGAAAATGTGGGTTGTATACTGTGAGCAAAGTGGGCACACAGAAGATCTACACAGCCTTAGCATATGCTTTACTTTACTACAGTGACTATTACCACTCAGTGGTTCTACTACTAATAGTAAAGGTAAGCACTTGCTTAAGTGTCTGCAGTATTGGGGGGTCCAAGTTGAGATAAGCCATTTAATCTGCACAAAGAAATTGAAGGGGTTGCTAAAACCGCAACTAAAATCCCTGCAAAACCCCACAATGTTGGAAATGCTGTTCTGGTAAACAAAAGGTCACTGATGCACAAATGTTCTCAGAAATGGGGTGTGTGTGTGTGTTACAAATATTAGACAAAAGCAACAGAGGGTCCTGTGGCATCTTTGAGACTAACAGAAGTACTGGGAGCATAAGCTTTCGTGGGTCAGAACCTCACTTCTTCAGATGCAAGTAATGGAAATCTCCAGAGGCAGGTATATATCAGTGTGGAGATAACGAGGTTAGTTCAATCAGGGAGGGTGAGGTGCTCTGCTAGCAGTTGAGGTGTGAACACCAAGGGAGGAGAAACTGTTTCTGTAGTTGGATAGCCATTCACAGTCTTTGTTTAATCCTGATCTGATGGTGTCAAATTTGCAGATGAACTGAAGCTCAGCAGTTTCTCTTTGGAGTCTGGTCCTGAAGTTTTTTTGCTGTAAGATGGCTACCTTAACATCTGCGATTGTGTGGCCAGGGAGGTTGAAGTGTTCTCCTACAGGTTTTTGTATATTGCCATTCCTGATATCTGACTTGTGTCCATTTATCCTCTTGCGTAGTGACTGTCCAGTTTGGCCAATGTACATAGCAGAGGGGCATTGCTGGCATATGATGGCATATATAACATTGGTGGACGTGCAGGTGAATGAGCCGGTGATGTTGTAGCTGATCTGGTTAGGTCCAGTGATGGTGTTGCTGGTGTAGATATGTGGGCAGAGTTGGCATCGAGGTTTGTTGCATGGGTTGGTTCCTGAGTTAGAGTTGTTTTGGTGCGATGCGTGGTTGCTGGTGAGAATATGCTTAAGGTTGGCAGGTTGTCTGTGGGAGAGGACTGGCCTGCCTCCCAAGGTCTGTGAAAGTGACAGTACTTTAGACAGTACTCCTTCATGCTTCAAAGCATAAGTCAATCTCTTTCTATTGGTGGTTCGAGTAAATTGCCCCTAGAGAAGTTATTACAGAACTTTCTGTTGCATGGTTCTCGCACCATTCTCTGAAGCATCTGGTTCTGGTCACTATTGGTGATACGATGGACTGTGGAGTCTGATCCAGTATTTTTTATATTTCTAATATTTAATGAAAAATGAGTAATGCTCATACAACTGTAGAACCAAAACAATTCCATGTGACCTTTCTCAAATCAGAACTAACCTATCCACATTGAATTTTGAAAATAAAATAGTCTTGTTTAAATGCTCACCATCAATAGACCAAGAATAATCTACAAAAAGAATAACTCATAATGACTGGCTATAAGAAAATTCTAGATTTGTTTGTTAATTGACCTCAAATAGAAAAAAGATTTAGAAACTTAAGTTACCATTGATCAAATCAGGGAATACAATATCATGTGATGCTTCAAACCTAACTAATGCAATCTTTAATTTCATATATCCAATACTCATAATTAAGTGCTCATGAAGACTCTTCAGACAAAGAATTTTTTCGTGAAGTATTCAGCTAATAACTTGGAATAGCCAATAAATTAGAGAAAATTGTAATCTGTTCTCAACTTACTAAGGAAAAAGGCTAAATTCTCTAAACATATGTGCTATGAACTGTTTCTTCAGATGTGATTATTCTGAATCTTTATTACAATTCAGTGCTCGTTATCCAATCTGCCTTCCTTTAAAACATTACATTTATCAAAAAGTAAAACCTTTCTTGTTTTTGTTTTCCTGAAGCTGAAATACTTCAGTCTTAAGACAGGAGTCTATTGCCTTGTAGTTTGTGGATGCTATTAGAAATAAGCATTATCACTTGGAAAAACAGTCACAGCTGAAATGATAAAAAACAAGCAAACTAGTTAAATTAAGTGAGTATCTGTTCCTGAGCCTTAAAGTGGAGAGAACTTTAAAATACCTAGTCAAGGGGTTTTGGTTGTTTGTTTTTAATAGCACTTTACTAAATTATAGGAACCTGCTTTTATTAACTGTATAACCCAAACTGTAGGCACTCACCCTAAAAGCCCTCAACCTCTTCCCCCCGCCCCGGCCCTGGTAGCTGCAAATTTGGCCTGTCAAATGAACTTAGACCATTATCTTTTCTGTTTTTGTTTGTTTTTTAAGATCACATTAGATTTCATGGGATATAAGTAAGTAGGTATTATCAGGGCCAGCTCCAGCATTTCTGCCGCCCCAAGCACCTGCTTGTTAAGCTGGTGCCTGGAGCCGGCCCTGGGTATTATGCATAGTTAGAAAATTCTTCTAATGCTTTTCTGCTGTGTCTTGATTATCAAATAGTTTGTATGACGAGTTTTAAATGGGATTTATTAGAATATATCTTGGGACCAGATTTGAGACGATTGGAAAAACATTTTAGTTTTTCAGTGCCAAATTAGGAACGTGAAAATGGCATTTCAGAAGTTACATAACCTAAAGGATCCGTAAAGCTGGGAAAAGACACAAATGTAGTGGAGCTCCTACACTTGGCTTCATGGATGTGCTCTAACTGTTTGTTTTCAAGCTCAGTCCCCTAGATCTAGCACAGTATTTGTCCTGTGCAGCTACTGAGGTTATGGGATGCCCCCCTCCCCGCAATTGCACACTTGGGCCTGGACTACATGCAGTTTCAAACTGATTTTTTTTAAAATTCCTTCGGTTAGGGGTGCGGTTTTTTTATTAACCAAAATAGTTAAGTCAGAGCAACCACCTATGTGACTAGATGGAGTTATACTAGTGAAGCTTATTCCTGTGAATTTGGGAGAATAAGCTGTACTGATAGAAGCACCTTGATACTGGGTATAACGATGTCCACACTAGGGTGTTGTACCAACTGAATTATATGGGTTTCAAACCAATATAGTTAAGGCAGTACAGAAACTGTGTGGATGAGCCCTTGGAAACACTGCAGCTTAGGAGGAAGCCTTCCCTGTAGGATTTCTTAGGGATTTAATTTCTAATGAAGCTTAGGGCTGGCATGGACCTTTCTGGGAAAGGTGGTTTATTTCATGCTTTTCAATTCTGTTATAAAGGGGCACTCTATCAGTGGAGATGGTGTTTGGCCAAATAATATGGTATTGCTTTAGTTTCCTGACTGGAGGAGAGTGCAGGCAATTTCAGCATGAATACTTGAGCATTTGTGAGCAAGTGCAAAAGGTAAAATAGCGGTAATGGTGTTCCATTCCATGTGGACATACATATGCCATTGAAATCAAAAGCTGACAAACTGGGATCGGGGGGGGGGGGGGAGAGGGGGGGCGGGGGAGAGAGAGATTACTTGTCAGGTGTTTTCCAAGTGAAGGCTAGGTATAGTGGCAAAAATGAATATCTGAACCTCTGACTTTGATTTTTATTACGCCCACGTTGTTACCATTGACTTCGTGTTGGGAAAGCTAGCACAAAAATGCTGCAGCAAGTAATATTGCGAAATAAGTCTGTATTTATTATTGATAACGTGCCACTCAGGTTAGCTAAAACTATACAAGCAGATGCTACTGAATTATTAAGGGTTTTTGGAGATTCTTGTCAATAATGGGTTATTAATATAGACTAGTAGCAGTCATATTTTATAATTAAACACTGAAACTCCATTTCCACAAGTATTGGTGTCAGTATTTGAATGATCACTTGGACCACCTCTGACTGAAAATGAAGCCTACTGCTTGCCATCAATCAAAACTTCCCATTCATTAACTAATTGAAGAAAAAATAACATCACTTTTGCCCATAATACAGTATTTTGCAATGAGTTGTGAGCCGGCAGTGTGTCCACTTCAGCATTACTTCATGGTTATTTTAATGATAGTGGTAGTTTTGCTTAGTGGATCTCATTTATCTTTGTGTACTGCTGTATGTTATGGAGGATGGATGTGTAATACTCTGGAACTATGCAGCCATCACCTTCCTGGGTGGTTCTTTGTAAACAGCTTGATTAAATGAAATGTCATTAAGAATATTTCTGCTAGGCTTCTCCTTTCTTGTGATGGTTTATTTTTTTTTTCTTGTCATTGCTTCTGAAAAACATGTGCAATGACACTTTGTACCAGGAAATAAGCTTAGCCTGAAAAACTCAGAAAAGCTATTTAACGTAGGTCCGCCCCTGTGATCCTATCAGCATCGCCTCAGCTCAGCATTAATATGCTAATTGGACACTGCTGCAGAAAGGACCCAGTCCTGTGATGTGTTGAGTGCCTTGAAGTGAATGGGAGCTGAGGGCCCCACCGTATTTGAGGCACTTTCACCTTGGTTCTAACTACACAACAGGGGAAACTCCACTGAAGTCAATGTAATTATGAGTGTAAACCCACCAGTATTGGGCCCTGTATAATATGTGTATACATACACTGTATATCTTCAGCATAGTTATAATTAAGGATACTTCAGTATAATACTAAATGCTTAGAGAATAAGCATGTAAATGGAACTACCTGTATACAAAGTGCAATGGTAGTATTTTAGTGTGGAATCACTGGCAAACACTTTGTTATTAATTATAATGTGACTAATGTTGAAACTATTATAACTTCTTTCTGGACTTATAAAGCAAGTAGTTGTTTTTTCTCCTTGTCTAAATAAAATTGCGGCCAGTGTGCACATCTCAGTGCATTCTTCAAAGAATGCTGGGAAAAGACATAGATGGTCTTTATAAGATAATAAATTTTCAGTTGGTTCACGTTGAAATGATTTGACAAGGACGGCATGTTTGTCCCTGGTTGGAAAGATTGGAACCTGCGTATAGAAACCTAAATTGATTTGATTCCCAACTCCCTTATCTGAAAATGTTTAGAAATAGGAAAAGTTTTTTTATGATTTATTACTTGAAAGCCATAAAGTCTCTTGCTGACAAAATGCATTTGCAGTGCATACCTGTTAACCCCATGTTCTGCCAAGTTGTTGTAAATATAATTGTCATATAGAAATCTAACAACTAGAAGGAGCTTTTTATCCATGGTCCAAACTAGTGCATATTGTTAATTGACATGCATCTTTCAGTGTCAGAAGAATATAAATAAAAGAAGGGTTGACTTTTGTAGATTTGAATATTGTAATATTGTATGATGTAATATAGGCATCACTGCTGCTTGTTTCTGTGTGTGTTTGTTCTATTGTTTTAAATTTTTGCATAGAAGTATTGGATCCCAATATGCCAACGAGCTCTAGGCAGGTGGACTTTGGCTCCCACAGGGAGTCTCTCTGACTTCCTTGCGGCTGTGGATCCAGGAGTTTGCCTGCATGGCCTGCAGTGCAGAAATGTGGTCTTTGGCATCAGTCCTTCAAGTTGTTGAATGTTCTGGGCCAGGATCCTGCAATGCACTCATACCCATTCTTATCTTTAAACATGCACATGTTGAGCACCCCCTGAGTTCCACTGAAGTCAACAGGGTTACTCACATACTTAAAGGGTATGTCTACATTACTGGATTAATCCGAATTTATATAATTCGAATTTTGGAAACAGATTGTATAAAGTCGAATGTATGCGGCCACACTAAGCACATTAATTCGGCAGTGTGCGTCCATGTACTGGGACTAGCGTCGATTTCCGGAGCGTTGCACTGTGGGTAGCTAGCCTATAGCTATCCCATAGTTCCCGCAGTCTCCTCCACCCATTGGAATGCTGGGTTGAGATCCCAATGCCTGATGGGGCCAAAAACATTGTCATGGGTGGTTCTGGGTACATCCTCCCCCCTCTCCAGGGAAGCAATGGCAGACAACCGTTTCGCGCCTTTTTCCTGGGTGAACAGTGCAGACGCCATACCACAGCAAGCATGGAGCCCGCTCAGCTCAAGACAGCAGTCATGAACATAGTAAACACCTCGCGCATTATCGTGCAGTTTATGCTGAACCAGAACCTGCAAAACCAGGCGGCGAGGAGTAGGCTACGGCAGCACGGCAGCGAGAGTGATGAGGAGATGGACATGGAATTCTATCAAACCGTGGTCCCTGGTGCTTTGGAGATCATGCTGTTAATAGGGCAGGTTTTAGCCGTGGAATGCCGATTCTGGGCCCGGGAAACAAGCACAGACTGGTGGGACCGCATAGTGTTGCAGGTGTGGGACGATTCCCAGTGGCTGTGAAACTTTCCACTTTCATGGAACTTTGTGACTTGCTTTCCCCTGCCCTGAAGCGCTAGAATACCAAGATGAGAGCAGCCCTCACAGTTGAGAAGCGAGTGGCGATAGCCCTGTGGAAGCTTGCAACGCCAGACAGCTACCGGTCAGTCGGGAATCAATTTGGAGTGGACAAATTTACTGTGGAGGCTGCTGTGATGAAAGTAGCCAAAGCAATCACTGAGCTGCTGCTATGAAAGGTAGTGACTCTGGGAAATGTGCAGGTCGTAGTGGATGGCTTTGCTGCAATGGGATTCCCTAACTGTGGTGGGGCGATAGGGATATGGACTGTGGTTCCATCTATCGTGGCACCGGAGCACCAGGGTACCCAGTACATAAACCGCAAGGGGTACTTTTCAACGGTACTGCAAGCACTTGTGGATCATAAGGAATGTTTCACCAACATCAACGTGGGCTGGCTGGGAAGGGTTCGTGACACTCATGTCTTCAGGAACACTACTCTGTTTAAACGGCTGCAGCAAGGGACTTACTTCCCGGACTAGAAAATAACCATTGGGGATGTTGAAATGCCTATAGTTATCCTTGGGGACCCAGCCTACCCCTTAATGCCATGGCTCATGAAGCCATACACAGGCAGCCTGGACAGGTGTCAGGAGCTGTTCAACTACAGGCTGAGCAAGTGCAGAATAGTGGTTGAATGTGCATTTGGCCGTTTAAAAGGTCGCTGGCACTCGTTACTGACTCGGTCAGACCTCAGCCAAACCAATATCCATTGTTATTGCTGCTTGCTGTGTGCTCCACAATCTGTGTTAGAGTAAGGGGGGAGACCTTTATGGTGGGGTGGGAGGCTGAGGCAAATTGCCTGGCTGCTGATTACGCGCAGCCAGACACCAGGGCGATTAGAAGATCGCACCAGGAAGCGCTGCGCATCAGAGAAGCTTTGAAAAACAGTTTCATGACTGGCCAGGCTACGGTGTGAAAGTTGAAAACCTGCCCCCTTGATTGACTCATTCCCTGTAAGCAAACCACCCTCCCCCCTTAAATCACAGCTTGCTTTTAAAGGAAATAAAGTCACTATCATTTAAAAATCATGTATTCTTTATTAATTGATTATAAACATAGAGAGAGAACCAACAAGGTAACCTGGGTGAGGTTTGGGAGGGGGGTAGGAGGGAAGTAAAAGGCCACTGAAAAAATTCAATATAATGACAGTCTTTTGGTTGGGCTGTCCACTGGGGTGGAGTGGGAGGGTGCACGGAGCCTCCCCCCCCCCCGTGTTCTTACACGTCTGGGTGAGGAGGCTATGGAACATGGTGAGGGGGGAGCGAGGTTATACAGTGGCTGCAGCGGCAGTCTGTTATCCTGCTGCCATTCCTGAAGCTCCACCAGACGCCAGAGCATGTCCTTTTGATCACGCAGCAGCCCCAGCATTGCAGCCTGCCACCTCTCATCTCGAGCGTCCCTCATGACCTCATGTTCACTGGCATCTTTCCTGTACTTAGATACCGTGTCCTTCCACTCATTCAAATGAGCTCTTTCATTGCGGGTACATTCCATTATTTCCGAGAACATCTCGTCTTGCGTCCTCTTTCTCCGCCACCTTATCTGAGATAGCCTTCGGGACAGAGGAGGGAGGCTTGAAAAATTTGCAGCTGCTGGAGCGATTGAAAAAAAGGAGAGAAGTTTTTAAAATGATACATTTTACAGAACAATGCTTATACTCTTTCATGGTGAACAACACTATTCACATTACATAGCACATGTGATTTCAGTACAAGGTCACATTTTCCATCTTAATATTGAGTGCCTGTGGCTTTGGTGTTAGAGATCACAGACGCCGGTCCAGGCAACAGAATTCAGCTTGCATGCGGCCATGGTAAGCCATTGTCTTTCGGCTTCTGCGCCCTCCTTTCCCACATACCAAGCAAAGCCCATTGACTGCTGCGGTTTTCCTGTTAACCTTCAGCAGCAGAAAACAAACCCACCCCATCCAATTCTCTTCTCTGGGATGATCGCTTTATCCCTCCCCCCACCACGTGGCTGTTATCAGGGAAGATCCCTGCTAGCCAAAGGCGAAAAGCTCAGCACCAATTCCCCCCCCCCCCGCGCTTGGCTAACTGCAGGGAAGGATTTCTTTTCAGCCACAGGCAAACAGCCCAGTAGGAACGGCCACCTCTGTCCCCTTAATTAAATTCCCGTATTTCAACCAGGTTACCATGAGCGATATCACTCTCCTGAGGTATACACAGCGAGATAAAGAACGGATGTTGCTTGAATGCCAGCAAACACCGGGACCATACGCTGCCAGGCTTTGTCATGCAATGATACCAGATTACTTGCTACTAGCATGGCGTGGTCAAGTGTCCTACCATGGAGGACGGAATAAGGCAGCACTGCCCAGAAACCTTCTGCAAAGACTTTTGGAGTACCTCCAGGAGAGCTTCATGGAGATGTCCCTGGAGGATTTCCGCTCCATCCCCAGACACATTAACAGACTTTTCCAGTAGCTGTATTCATCGCGAATGCATCCCAAGTCCTCAGGGAAAAGTAATCATTAAAAAACGCTTTTAAAACAAGTTTTATATTTTAAAAGGTAAACTCACCTGAGATCCCTTCCATGGGGTCATGGTCTTGGGTACTGGCTAGGGAGGGTACTTCAGTCAGGCTGAGAAAAAGATCCTGGCTGTTGGGGAGAACGGAGTGCTGTGTGCTCTCTGCAAGCTCATCCTCCTCCTCCTCAGAATCCACAGGTGTGGCTAATGAGATTACCCCCGCCTCGGAATCCACAGTCAGAGGTGGGGTAGTGGTGGCGGCCCCCCCTAGAATTGCATGCAACTCAGTGTAGAAGCGGCATGTCTGCGGCTCTGACCTGGAGCAACCATTTGCCTCCTTTGTTTTCTGATAGGCTAGTCTGAGCTCTTTGACTTTCACACGGCACTGCTCTGAGTCCCTATTGTGGCCTCTCTCCATCATGCCCTTGGAGATTTTTTCAAAAGTTTTGGCATTTTGTTTTTTCGAACGAAGTTCTGCTAGCACTGAATCCTCTCCCCATATAGCGATCAGATCCAGTACCTCCCGTACGGTCCATGCTGGTGCTCTTTTTCGATTATCGGCCTGCATGGTTATCTGTGCTGATGAGCTCTCTGTGGTCACCTATGCTCTCCTGTGCTGTGCAAACAGGAAATGAAATTCAAATGTTCGTGGGGCTTTTCCTGTCTACCTGGCCAGTGCATCCGAGTTCAGGTTGCTGTCCAGAGCGGTCACAATGGTGCACTGTGGGATAGCTCCTGGAGGCCAATACCATCGAATTGCGGCCACACTAATCCTAATTCGAAATGACAATATTGATTTTGGCACTACTCCGCTAGTCGGGGAGGAGTACAGAAATCAATTTTAAGAGCCCTTTATTTCGAAATAAATGGCTTCATTGTGTGGACGGGTGCAGGGTTAATTCGATTTAACGCTGCTAAATCCGAATTAAACTCATAGTGTAGACCAGGCCAAAGTTATGCATGTGTATGAGTGCTTCTCTGGATCAGGGCCAGAGAACTCAATACTTTGGAGGATCCTTTAGACTGAGCCCAGCTGCTCTTTTAAATTTTTTTTTAATGTGAATTCTATTTTATTTCTGGGCAATATATTTATGCAGGGAAATTTGACTTTTCTTTCTGCAAACCCTGACTCTATTAACTGTTGTTGGTTCACTGAATAATTTGGAACATCTATGGGAAGATATTTCAGCCTATGGGTTGTTTGCAAACTCTTTATTTCGAATGTCAGGGCCAAGGTAGGGATATACCTGTTATCCCATTTTTTTGGGCTCACAGATAGTTGTCCATGGCTTCTGGGACTCCATGGAAACAAGGGTCTGTAACAAGAGCTGGGGGTGAGAGACTACTTAGATTTAGAGCTGGCATGGGAGTAACAGGCTGTAACATGGATCCCGGGGATCTATTAGGGTCAGATGGCAGGTTCCCTGGCCTTTACACAGAGGGTAAAAATATCATTCTCATCTCCACCCTTGACAGAATGCTGTGGGGGAATCCTTGCAAAGATATCCCTGGAAAAAGTTCACTCCAGTAACTTTCCATGCAGAGGGCATGATCAAGCTGGCTGAATTTTACAAAGGTTTTGCCCATATGAAATGGAGGCCTCGTTCTGTTGTGCTTTCTTGGGCAAAACTCTCATTGAGTGGGGATTTTTGTCTGAGTCAGTACTTGAGGAATGTGTTCTGTCCTACAGGAGTAATACTTCTAATACTTATTGTGACAGTGGGCGGTCATTTAAGGGCTCTGGGTCAGAGTCAGAGAGCCCCTTCTCACAGAAACACAACCATAGTGATTTTTATCCTGAGGCCCCCTCCCTGTGAAGTTTGTCCTAAATAATTCTGCAGTGGGGGTGTATAAATGGGGCAGAGTTTCATTCCCAAGTCCTACTCACTTCTCCTCTTTTCAAAGATATGGGGCTGGTGCAGAATCTTCACGATGGTGCTGCACAACCCCCTCCAGCCCCCATCAGCCCTGTGACGAGTACTGAAGAAAGTAATACAGGCCTAGAATACACTAACTCTTCTTCAGAGCCCCCATGTGAAGAATGTTCCTTTCAATGAAAAGAAGAACAGGAGTACTTGTGGCACCTTAGAGACTAACAAATTTATTAGAGCATAAGCTTTCGTGGACTACAGCCCACTTCTTCGGATGCATATAGAATGGAACATATAATGAGGAGATATATATACACACATACAGAGAGCATAAACAGGTGGGAGTTGTCTTACTAACTCTGAGAGGCCAATTAATTAAGAGAAAAAAAAAAAAAAAAAAAAAAAAAAAAAAAAAAAAAAAAAAAAAAACTTTTGAAGTGAAAGTGAAGTAAAAGTTTTTTTTTTTTTTTTTTTTTTTTTTTTTTTTTTTTTTTCTCTTAATTAATTGGCCTCTCAGAGTTAGTAAGACAACTCCCACCTGTTTATGCTCTCTGTATGTGTGTATATATATCTCCTCATTATATGTTCCATTCTATATGCATCCGAAGAAGTGGGCTGTAGTCCACGAAAGCTTATGCTCTAATAAATTTGTTAGTCTCTAAGGTGCCACAAGTACTCCTGTTCTTCTTTTTGCGGATACAGACTAACACGGCTGTTACTCTGAAACCTTTCAATGAA
>NC_071506.1:101679867-101724867 GCF_027887155.1 Malaclemys terrapin pileata
TTTTTCTTTTGGAGCTGTGCTGGGAACTGTGTGTGAATAAATAGGAACGTGATTCATATCTCTTGAAGATTGTACTGTGTGTTCCTCTAGATAGTTATGAAGCTTCTTCTGAAAACAGCAGCCTGTGAATGTTAGGCCAGGTGAGTAACAAGAGATTGTGGATGTGTCATAGGGTGCCTGTCCTCTTCAGAGGGAGATGGGCCAGCCCCACCTATGCCATAATTAGTTAGCTGCTTCCCACCCTGAAGGGGTGGGAGTAAGATGATCAGATGATAACTTAATGGACAAATGGGCCTCAAAAAAGAGCAGAGAGAGATGAATCTTGGGTGTGAAACCAGATGGAGTGGGCAGACTCCTGTGGAAGGCTCTGGGTATTCCAGAGGAACCAGCCTGGGAGCCAGCGCTCTATACTGGAGCAGGGGAAAGTCTCCAAGCTAGCCCAGAAAGTGGCTGAGAACCAAACCCAGAGGGGAGGCTGAAGTGGCCATGAAGGGTTGAAGAATCTTTTCATTTATTGGAACTTTTAGATAGAATTTGTTACTCCTCTCAGTTACCCCAGAAAGGATTAAGTTTGTTTTGTGCATTGGCTGGAGGACCAATCTCTAGTACTGACCTGTGTTTTGGAAGCTGAGGAGACCCTCCTTGGGGAAGTTAACTGAGTCAGAAAGCACTGGCAGTGCCACACGTGAGAAGCAGGGTGTGTTATAAAGTGGCCACACCCCACAACAGGGACTGCCGATGCCAGGGAAACTGTCAAGGTTGTCTTGAAACTTCTCATATCTGGGCTTCAAAGATGGCACCTTCAATGATGTGAGTCCTGTGGAACAGTTGCCAGAAAAATATCTATGTACCATGAAAAATTTCATAACATGTATATGTGACGTATATTGGCAGAAGAAAATGGGAAGAACTATGCCCCTAAATATATTGGATGCTATAAACTTAGTGGCAAAACTTGGAAAAAAACTTAGTTGAAAAAACTTCTGTTAAGGCCATGCAGCATGTCAAGTGGCAAAGCTGGGAATAGAATGTAGGTAGCCTGAGTCTCAAGCCTGTTCACCAGACCACCTGCTCTTCAATCCCACTCCTCCAGAAAGCTCTATTCACAACAGAGTAAGCAATCCTGATTGGAATCTCCTTCAGTGCTATGTATACAACAGGCCCACTTAGAGTTCATTCTAGGGTTAGAAAAAGTCAATTTTTCCCAGAGATTCCCTATTTAAAATGGGGATTATTGCTTGAACAGATAACATCCCTAGGACCAGAGGGATCTCTTTAAATGTACCACACTACTTTGATTTGTTGTCCTCCCCCTGACCTTTTTTGCTTTTTCATATTTGAGTTCATATATTTGTATTACTGTAGTACCTAGGAGCCCCGGTCATGGATCAGTATACTGGCATTATACAAATACAGAACAAAAACACAGTCACTTTTTGCTCTGGCCTCCACATCAATAAAGCAATCTTTATAAAATTGCTTTTGTGGTGTTTCACTCCATATTCTTTATGAAAATATGCTGATCATATGGATCTGACATAACTGAGATATACTTTATGCAAGATGGCTCATGAGATATCATTGGAAAGGTTATGATTTACTGAATGTGATTATCCAATGTGTATGCCTGTATCATTTCTATATCTGGAGTAAGGAATATTAACTATGTATCTGTATTTCAAATGTGCTACTTTGGGTGTCAGCTCCAACCAGCCCTTCAGGTACAACAATGGAAAAGCCAGACAGGGCTAATGGGCCATTAGCAGAGACAGTGGACTGTGAAAGAGCTTAGTCTTCCTGTGGATGGTCCAGACAGCCTACGAGTAATGGCTGCCACAGCTCTGCGGAGACATGGGTATGAGTCACCTGGTACTGGACCCACCCCTTGGAATGCCAGTGTTCTTCCACTGGGAGACAAAGGGCTCCTGTCACACACGAGCTATATAAGGCAGGGGAATGACGTCATCGAGGTTCTTCTCTGCCTCCCCACCCAAAGAGACACTGGAAAAACAGCTGGAAGCAAGAACTAAAATGAGGGGAGAGAGGTTGAACCCAAGCTAGAAGGGCATCTAGTTTGTGAGTAATAATACATGAGGTCTCAAGAGGGAGACCAGTGCAGCTGCCTTTCAAGACTTCCTGTAATCTGCCTGCAACAATATCTAGGGTGAGAAATTACTATTTGTAACCAATTTCTTTAGTGAAACAAACTTAGTTTGCATGTTAGGTTTGATTTGCTTAGTAATCTGCTTTGTTCTGTTTGCTGGCCCCTTTAACCACTTAAAATCTACCTTTTATAGTGAATAAAATTTGCTTTGTTTATTATTAAACCCAGATTCTGTAATTTCTAATGGGGGGGGGGGCAAGAAGATGTGCATACCTTCCTCCGCATTGAGGGAGGAGGCGGATTTCATAATATACCTTTTGGATCTGCATTCCAAGGGAGGTGGACACCTGAATGCTGGGGCAAGTCCCTTATGCTGGGTCTTTCCAGAGCTGATCTCTGTGTCTGTATCATTCTGCAGTTGGGTGTGGCCCTGGCTGTGTGTGTGTTGGAGGAGGTTTTAATAGCCTGGTTCAACAAGGCAGGTAAAAAGGGTACCCAGGCTCGCATAACAGGTGAACTTGGTGGTATCTCATCACATCAGGTGGCATCCTAAGGGGGGTAACCTGTCACAGCTTTTACTTCCTGTAACTTTGTGCATGCACACAAAATACAAGGTGGGATATTTATAAATAGACCAACTGGGTGGAAGGGAAAATGTGTGGTGGGTTTGGGGTTTTTCTAAAATCCATTTTTCCAGATGATCCAGAGTCTGCCATGTCATCAAAAATGCTCTCCAAACTGAAGCAGACTGAAAAAAAGAAGTTCCTTGCTATTCCATGAAAGCCTGCTCTTTATGGTTTCATTTTAATGAAAACTCTTTGGGAAATTTTTATGTCTTCTAATTACATTTTGTAATAGCCAAAAATTGCAAGATTGGAAATCCTTTAGTTGAGTTTGCTACTACCACCTTTTTAATCCAGCGAAGTAGTATGCTGTGAATATAGCTGGTTTTGTGGTGGAAGTATAGCATCTTCAGGATTGGTTTGGAAGGTCTTGGATTCTGAAATCTATGATACTGAATGAGCAAATGGATTTCAAGATCTAGGACCAGCACTTGGTTTTGTGAGGTAAGGCTTATGTGTACAATACTTCCTTTCCAATCTGTGAGGAGACTTTTTCCCTCCATGGCCCCGGTAGCTATTTATTATATGGGCCCTATATTACACAGGTAATAAGCCAAGGACACTACCATTGGCATAAGTACCATTGCCATGGTCTAACTGTTTCAATGTTCTATTTTGAGAATGTCTTAAGGAGAGTCATTCATTTCCTTTACCGAAGTAAGAAAAAGCAAGATCTAGTGGTAAAATCACAGGACTAGGAATCAGGAGATTTAGGGTTCTATTCCTGACTGCCATAGATTTGCTATGTGATGTCTTGTGAGTCGCAGCCTCCCAGTCTTGGGTTCTCCATCAGTAAAATGGGAATCTTAACACTTAATTAACAATTGTAAAGCAAAAACAACGAGGAATCCTTGTGGCACCTTAGAGACTAACAAATTTATTTGGGCCTAAGCTTTCGTGGGCTAGAACCCGCTTCATCGGATGCATGAAGTGAAAAATACAGGAGCAGGTATAAATACATGAAAGGATGGGGGTTGCTTTACCAAGTGTGAGGTCAGTCTAACGAGATAAATCAATTAATAGCAGGATATCAAGGGAGGAAAAATAATTTCTGAAGTGGTAAGAGAGTGGCCCATTACAGACAGTTGACAAGGTGTGAGTAACAGTAGGGAGAAATTAATATTTGGGAAATTAAGTTTAGGTTTTGTAATGACCCAACCACTCCCAGTCTTTATTCAGGCCTAATCTGATGGTATCAAGTTTGCAAATTAATTCCAGTTCTGCAGCTTCCCGTTGGAGTCTGTTTTTGAATTTTTTTTTGTTGAAGAATTGCCACTTTTAGGTCTGTTATTGAGTGACCAGAAAGATTGAAGTGAAGCTGCAGAACTGGAACTGGAACAGACTCCAACATGAAGTGGCTCTTGTTTGAAGCAGGATCTCCTTGGGCTCCTTCCTGTGCAGCAGCAGGGACAGCTGCTAGAAGGACTAGCTCTTGTCCAGAACCCACTCCATATATGTCCACCATGAACCCCAATAGGATCTTCTCAAACCTCCATATTCACTGGGGGCAACAGGGACTGAGCAGAAGCTCTTGTTGGAAAGCAAAACCACCTCAGTGGACATCTCACCTCTAACATCTCACCCATAGCATCACTGCTTCAAAATTCTTCTTAGCTCAGCATCACGTCTCCTACCGCATTCCAGGCTGCCTCCCTGCTTTTGATAATAACTCAACAAATCTGGATCCAGCTTTCATAGCAGTTCTCTTTGCCCTCCTGTGGCTTTTGTCCCTTCTGTCAGGATGTAGCTCTCCAAATTTTTTTCTCTCTCCTCCTATGCTCCCACTTCTGTCCTTTTCTCTTCATCGGGAATTCCTGTTCTGTTCTCTAAGAAACTTATGTTTTGGCTCCACAGCCTATTTATTGCATACCCCTCCTCCTCTATGCTGACACTGAAATCTGGCTCTTTCCCTCTTAGAATCCATCTTCATTTTTGGCTCCTCCTTATCTAGCTCCACCTTACCCAGTGGTCACAGCAACACTTTAGGAGTCTTTCTCTCCTGCATAGGACTTTCCAGCTTCTTCTTCTCCTTGCTCCTTTGGCCTCTGACTTCCACTCCATCTCGTTGGTGTTTTGTTTGCTGCTCTCATAGGCCCCGGTACATCTTCTAACTATTTCCTCCTCTTTCCACAACTACCTCATAGTAGGCTACATTAATGACTTACATGATTTCACTGCTACTTCAACCTCACAGTAACCTCTTTGTTCAGTTTTGGATTGACTTTCCCCATCACACTGTCTAGGACACTGTTTAACTGGACTTTACTAAGCAGTGCTTTAATTTTGTGTGTGTGTGTGTGTGTGTGTGTGTGTGTGTGTTGTGTGCTCTCTCTGATCACCGGTTAACTCTTCTACACCCTTACACGTGAAACCAAAGTCTCTAATGATTCTTCAGGGGTTGAAAACTTCTATTAATGGGTGGGAGAATGTCAAAATATTCTCAGTCCTGGTCCAGTGTCTTATGCAATTGCCCATTCTGCCTCCAAAATGCGATAGTGTCTCATTATGAATATATTATCCCTGTTTACTTCTAGAGGCTGTGAAAGAGAGAGAGAGAGAGAGAGAGAGGGGATGTATGTCTTAAGCTTTCAAGTGTCTGCGTAATCCCATTATTTTATTCCTTGTCCCTTCCTTCTAGTCTATCCTAGCATTTTCATCTCCTTCCACTTCTTTCCGCAGACCCCAGATCACAGACTTCTGCACAGCTCCAATTAAGTCAATGGTGCTCCTCAATGGTACATCCCATGGTAATGTATTCAATTACAGGTTCTGGGCTGTGGCCTGTTAGATCCTTGGGAGAGGGAATACCTTGTTATAAAGTGTCATGAATGCTTACGCAGCTATATCCATAATAACAGCCGGTTTGCAGCATATCTTTCTGAGCAGAGCTCCTCAATATTTTCTGTGGGGACTCTCTTTCATAAAAACTGATTACCTGATATGACACTATGCATACCTCTAGAGTACATAGGGTAAAAATATTTAGGTTCAAAATTAGTTTTTTAGTTAAACTTTAAGTCAACAAAAATGGGCTCAGCTCTTACCACCCTGATCTATTTCTGTGGGTTAACCTGCTTTTAGGGGAAGAAGATAGAGGACACAATATTCCAGATGACCTAAAAGATTGTTTTGTGTTATCCATCCAATTATCCTGGGTGGGATTTTTTATCTGTGTCTGTGTACTGAACAGTCCTAAAACAAATTACCGTGTGATATTGTTTCAAACATGATTTTGTATCACTGAAGCAAAGCACACTGTAAATTGCAAAATAAAGAATAAAACCATAATTACTGCTTTCATTTATTCATACCATATTAATGTAACATAATTATCCAGCAGGCAGACAGAATCTTATGAATATTCAACAAAAAGCTATAGAATGGTTATTCTAATGAACACATAAAAACTAACACTTTAAAGCAGCAAATCATTTTTCTTTGGTTTTTAAAGTAATACATGCTTTGAACTTTGTAGTTGAAATAATGTACTCCGGCACCACAGACACGGGGCACATACAAGGATACTAGTGACTGAGAATATTTCAGAATAGACAGAAGTGTCAAGTGGAGTGCCAGAGTGATAAGCATTTAAGTACAAAGATTGCACAATGTGCCAACATTTCTCAGTGTTTTTTGTCATGTGAATTCCTATCTATAAAGGACTCAGAAGGAGTGGAGGCCCCAAATGAAGCCTTAGGCTTGAATCATAGTCCAAAAGAACAAAACAGAAAGGCAGGGGGAGGAGAGTTCTCTAATCAGCCACTAGGTTATCGAGAACAGGCTATTGAAGTTCACAATGAAACCATCAGAACTGTGTGTCCAGTAAATAACTAAAAGAGATGGTTTCAAACTTTGTTCCACTATAACGTCAGCATTGTGCCACTTAAATGTTTATATAACTGATTAAAGAGAGTCACACCATTGTTCTAGTTTGTGTTTTTCAAGCCTGTATTATCATGTTCAATTCAGATTATATTATGTTTGTGTAAGGAAAGGCTATAAACACCTCAGATAAGGGAAACTGACCTAGCCTAAGCATACCTATGACACTTATTCTCCTTCTGAAAATGAACAATTTAGCCTACCTCCATCATCTCAGAAAATATTTATAGTCTTCCTGGGATAATCCAGAATCCTCATCTGAATTAATATTTGTTCTTGTATTGTTATATAAAGGAACATTTTGCTATTTATTGTTATTTGCATGCCACCAAATAACAGCTATAACTTTTGTGGATGAAATTAGAGACAGTTCTTACCCCAAAGAGCTTTTGTTTTAAAGAGCTGAATCATAAAAGGGGGAAGAGAAGCAACAACGAGAGTTAGTATTTTAAATTAGTCATGCTAATGCCAGTCTCCCTAACACAGGCATAACTTCACCTCTTTCTCCCTCCCCCTTCCCCCATAGCTGTTTTGTTTTTTTCTGTAGTTCTCATCTCCACATTGTCTGACGCCTGTAGATGTAGAAGAAAGTTCTAGGGTTTATAGGCTTTGCAATGGAAGAGTGTCGGAAGGAGGAGATGGTGGAGGTTTGTTAGATTAAATGGGATCTGTTGTTTTCCCCGAACCTGTAAGAAAAATTCTTGCTTTATTGTGCAATGCAGCCAATAAATCACTTAGATGATCCTAGGGTCATGAAATGAAATATACACATGAGAACAAAATATCTGAGTTCCTGATCCTACAATGAGCTCCCCTCAGGGCAGACTTCCATTGACTTCACTGTGGTTACATGCAGGTACAGGATCAAAGTCTAAAAGATGCAGTGGGAAGACAGATTATTAAAGGATCATTTCTTTGATTTACCCTCAGCAAATATATTGTAATGTTTTTTGTCTTACAATAGAAGTGAAGAGATTCTTTATGTCAGGACAACCATCAACCAGTAAAATATATTGATTTTTTACCTATAATTTAATATGCAATTAATATTTATGTGAGACATTCAGCAGCTTTAAGGTGAAAGGATATTGTAGAAAAAATTAATCTTAAAAATGCACATTTACCATATATACATAGGAGGTGAAGCATAAGATATCAGTCCCAGTATCAGAATAGAAATTACCGTTATCTCCTGTAAAAACATCTGTTAGTGTAAACTAAAGGCATTTTCTGTTTGAGGGCTGCCATGCACTAGAAAGGTCAGGAAGCTCATTTTCCTCTAGTCTCAGCCAATAAAACTGATACAAGTGTGGCATACCTAAATAAACATCCACAATATTTTTTGCATAAATGTAGAGCGACACAAGAATTGAGATGCAATTATTTAGCATTTATGGTGGAATGAGATGGTTTATTTAACATGTCAAGGACTGCATCCCCAGAGAGAGAGAGAGAGACCGCTCGCTGAAATGACTAAACTTTTACAAAGTGTCTCCATGGCTGCTGTGTCAAACAGGTAATTCTTACAGCCATTGTGCACAATTTATGCTGAATTTAAAGCCATTTCAGAGAAAGCCTTTTGGGAGTATTTAGGCCACAATTACAGCAAGTGAAGATTCAAAATTAGCAAAAAAGCATTTAATTTAATCAGTTGAATTAACTAGGCAGTACTGTAGGTATAGTGTGCTGGGGATAAGATAACTGAACCTGAAAATCTAATTTTACAAGGTTTGGGGAACCAACTTTTATCAATAAAATATTAGTGACTGAGTAAGAAAAAGAGTAATGTCTCTTTTTGAATACTATTGGTCACACATTCTCATTGCATGATTATGTCAAATAGTTTGTGCATGTACTATAAAATCACAGACAACTTGTTTAGTAATTGATATCAAAAGCCATCTGAAGTTAATGGAAAAACTCCAATTGACTTCAATAGATTTCGGATCAGGACTTCAGTGAGACAGGCTATTACGTGCCATCCTGCATAGGTCATATAGATGTTTGATCTATTACCAGTAGCACCAGTTGGAATGATTTTCATATCAGTATTCTGAATCTATTTTATCGTTAATCAGGATTCCCTGGAGTCAGATTAGGAAGGAAATGGCAGAATCCCAAATCAGATTCTTAGTTCATGGGAGGGGGAAAGGAAGAGGAGGAGGATATTGAGCAAAAAGCTGACCTCTTCAACAAATCAGTAACTGAGTCAGAGCAAGGGACCTTGCATGTCATTTAATGTCTTTAAGCTGCATGAACCACTTTTTTAAAAACCCTGTATTCCGTTAGAGTAATGAGTGTACAGGCCCTTCGAACCATTTACAGGAGCTCAATCGAATCTATATTTATACAAGACTCCTCCCTCTGGTATCCCAATTCTGCTAGGGCTTGACCAACCCTTAAGGCAGGGGAGAATTGCTGGGCAGCCACTTCACAACCTCTCAACAGCTGGGCTGCAGGGAGCTTCTGAAGGATGAGTGCCCTGTCAGGGTGTCTGTATTTTTGCTCTTCTCTCTCACCCCAGAAAGGGAGAGATCAAAGATGTAGAACAGAGGGCGGTTGTATAGGGCTTTGAAGGTGAGGGTAAAATGCTTTGATGCTGTAGGCAAAATGGTGTGAGTGTGGAGAGGTATATGTTGTGGGCCTCATAATTAAGTGATGAATTGAGACCGACGACAGACCTCCCAAGAAACCAATGAACTACTGGCAAAAAGCTGAAACTTGATCTGGCTCCAGTTATGTGACCTGGTCTGAGGTTCCAAAGGTTAGTATCAGTGGTCTATGATATAAATCAGTATCCACCGATCCCAGTGGTAACTATTGTATTTTTTTTTTAAATCAACTGATGGAAATCAGAGTAGTTACTAAAAGATTACTTTGTGGTTGTTAGTGTCTCTTAGCCAGTAATTCTGCTCTTACAGGCTATTCTTGCTGTCATAGTTAGAGTATACTGGATGGTGATTGTTCCATTCTGAGGCAACTTTTAAGGCTTCAACATTTGTTTCCATTCCACATTGCAAGTGTTTTGTTTTTTTTTCCCCAAAAACTTTTTTTTCAAAATGGAATTGTTAAAACGTCCATTTTCAGAACAAAAACCAGAGAACCCTGGACCAAAAAAGCGCTACCCAAGAAAAATGTATTAAAAAATGATGTATCTCTGTACAACTTCTTGGCTTCAACAAAACAGCATATTTCAACACAATTTAATATAGTTGAAAATGTTCTCACTAGCTCCAGTCACAATGGTTCCTTCTGCAGAGACTTGTCCAACCTCTGAGGTATCTCTTCCACTTGGAACCTGTTTGTTGCTCCTGGTGATTTTTCACTGGTAGTGACTAGAATGCTATATGCTACTTCTGTTGGTTGTAGTCAGGATGTTCTAAAGAAGTCAGTGCTAGTTCACATTTCTTCTGTTCCTCCTGGAGGTCAGATTAGCCTTTTTTGGTGATGCAGATGGTATAGCAATAACCATGGCCAAGTTCACTTTGTTTGAAATCTAACACATTCTCTCATTTGCATTAGATTTTGCTCTTAGTCTTTGTATTTCTTTTATGAAATATCCTGAAAGATAGCTCTCTGAAATATTTCAGAGTTAATTGTTTTTGGCTCAAAAATCACCTTCTGCTCATGACTCTCAAGGGTATATCTTCTCTAGTCACACTCATACTAACTCTAACTTAGCTAGAAGTCACACCCCTGGCTAGAAGTGGAGACATATGTAGACTTTATTGACCAAATATGAGGGGAATGTCTGCACTGGCCGTTAACAAACATAACTACATCAAGGTAATTGGCAACTGAAACTGTAGTGAAGACAACCCTAAGTGGTCAGTCTAATAAAGTATTGTCTTATGATATAGTATAGTAGCTTTCATATCAGTGGAAAAGTATTTCAAGGATCTCTTAAATGCACTGATTTAACTTTGAGCCTATTTCACATAATTTTTTTTTCATTTTAACATTTAGTGGTTGTTAATAACTGTTTACATAGTTGCAGAGATTCCTTTTACACTTTGTTCCAATATCTTTTTTTAAATTAACTTTTTGTAACTTATTTTCAGTCAGAAATAATCTGTTTTACAAATTTTTACACTTAAGTGACCCAGTGAATGTCTGTTTCTGTATTGTCATCATCCTCACCAGAGCCTTGTCCTCCAGCTGTACTTTCATGGATGTATTTTGGTTTGTATGTCTCTACACCTTGACCTAAGATGGCAAGTGGTTGCTTTTTATTTTAAGCATGATAATGCACTTCTTGTGCTAGACACTTGCATTCTGTTGCCATTTGCGATAAATTTGGAGGCAATAATTTTGGTCTCTGCCATTGGTTTACTCTTGTATTGTGTCATTTGGGTATGAATTTTTAATTTTGATGCATTTCAATTCATTCACTGTTAATACTTTCACTTGGTCTTTAATTAGTTCTTCTGATAACTGTTCAAAATCACATAACGTAGCTTTGTGACATAGGTTGGTAACATAATACCCAATTGTCTCACCTGGCTGACAGTTTTTCATAAAGAAAACAGTGCATTTCCCAAGTGAAGTTTTTGTGTGGTTTGCACTATTGAAATTTCTGCATGATTTTTATGTAGCAGATTGATTCCCTTCATGTTCTTATCATAGTGTATCTCTCCAATGGCCCTAGGCATGGCACATGTAGTAGTAGAGGATTTTGCCCTCTGTAGAATCTCTGCAAGGCTCCTTTCCAGAAGGAGGCATTCAAAAGGTTTCATTTGCTCCATGTTATTTTATTTTTGAGATACCTCTGGCACCATGAGATGAGGATATGACCAGGAGTGCTGGCAAAGAAAAGAAAGCTATCTTGACCCTAGTCACAAGACCTAGATTAGGGTTCCAATGACCAATACTTGTCGTGTAATAGGTTGGTAGCCACTGACTTGGTGGTTGTCATTAAAGACCCTTTTGTTCTCTTTTATTGCTTCTGAACTACAAGGACACACCAGCCTCTTATTCTGCCTCCCACTCGGAGACATGTTCTCCTTTGTCCCGCTACATAGGTTACTTGTATTGGTGTTCCATATAAGACATGGGGATATTTCTGTGATGACTGAGGCAAGTTTGAATAAACTAGGCATAAACTAGAATAAACAAGTTTGAATAAATGAGACAACACAACTGTGGCATAAGTGAAGGTGACAACTTTTATTTAATGTTGGGGAGGTAATCAAACATTAACAATCAACCCCGGAGTATGAATTGGTCTAGTGTAGTATATCTAATTGGCCAGTCCAGGCTTGTAGAAATTGAGATGGATGGGCTATTGTCTTCCAGCATGCCTCAAGGGGGAATCTGAAAGCATTGAATAAGGAATAGTAGGAGGAGACAGCCACCAATTGGCCCCTTTCAGTCTTGAAAATGAACCCATAGCAACCCAAAAGTCCTGTGTCCACCCTCACTTCAGACAGGTAGATAATGGTAGGGGCAACAGACAGTTGTCTCCAAAAATGGCCCAATGGCAGCCCCAAGGAAGCAGATAGAGTGCATGCAGCAGAATCTGACTCTCTTGTTGGAGGAAAGAGGAATGTTATGGGAAAAAGGCAATCAAGGTTGTCCATCCAAAGACTTCCAGGCAGAAGGAGTACGTGGGGTAACTTAATTATTTAATTAAACAGAAAATCATAAATTTGATAAGGCAAATGGAATACTTGTGCTGCAGTCATCTAGCCTGGCTCTCTTCTCAGCCTCAGTCTTTGTAGCTGGCTTTATGTATATGAGAGTCAACAGGTAGCGTGGGGCTTCTTAGTGTCCAGGTAGATGTGTGATAATGTTAAATTTCCAACTGAAGTATAATTCTCTGAAGGTGGTAGAGCTACACATGCTATCTTACAATACATATTGACTTTTTCATTATCAGAGAAACAGTGCCATAGACAAAAACAGCACAAAGCACTCACCAACATTTCATCTACCTTTCTCTCTCCCTGCCTCCAGCAGCATCTCAAATTGTTAAGAGAGAGATTGTCAGATGTGCTGCTCCCTTCCTCCAGGATGGAATTAATTACAGCTGATCAAAACTTTTCAGTGGACCATTTTCTGTGAGAAAACAAAGTTTTTAGTCAAAATCAAAACATTTCATGGGAACATGTCTATTTCAATAAGGAAAAAGTCTAAATTTTCAATGAGGGAAAAGTCTAAATTTTAATGTTTCTGATTCATTTAGTTTTTCAACTATTATGATTAAAATATGTGTATCATATTTAAAATGTCTGTTTCAACAGTATTTTAAATGAAATTAGTAAATCTGTTTCATGGGGGAAAATGTCTCAATTTTGACTTTTCCGTTTTAATTCAGCATTAAAACAAACTTCAGAATTTCCTTTTGGGATGCAAATTTTGTTTTCCAACCAGAATTAATCTACTACTTGTTTATAGCAGTAGCAGATTATGTTCTTCACCCTGCCAGCCCAATTCTGGGGGTGCATGTGAAATCAAGGCTCTGCCCATTCCTTGCCCATCTTGCATGTGAGGGGGAGCAGTTACCACATGAAGCATACTCCTTCCTTCTCTCTCCTCTACCCACACCTTCTGTGATACAGAGAAGTAAAGGAATGTGTTATGTCCCCAAGTACGATGCATAGGACAATCTACAATTTTGCCTAAAGAAAAAAAATCAGTTTTTTTTTTTTTTTTAATAACAAACACTAGTGGTGGGAGGGGAAATGAGGGAAATCATCTGAGGGGGGGGAAAATAAAATTCTGTATTGTTAAAAAATCCATGAATTTTCATTGTCTTGGTGAATATTTTATCTCTAAACAGATATCTATTTGTCAAAGCCAGTTCCTTTGACTGTGTGTTGGAGTAAAGAAAGTTATCCCTCCATTACTAGGTTGCACTTCTCTATTGAAACTGCCATTGGACTACTCACATGAGGAATAGCTACAGAATTTGTGTCTTTTGGTCTGGAGCAGGTGATAGGAGGATGCCTAAAATGATCAGGTATACCCTTTTTCTGTTGGTCCTCCCCTTCCTCTCTTGCCCCCCCCCCCCATCCTTAGCTCAGTGCATAACATGCAAAAGTGCTTCATTACCTTGTTGCTGATTTCAATGGAAGTAAAACCAGGTCTAAATATTAGTTGGGTTAGAATGTAAATGTGTAAAGAATGTGTTGTATGTGGCTTTTGTACTGAAGTATACATACTACATTCCTAGCAAAAGCCAACTGGGTGTGACACCATTATACTACAATTAAAACTTGAAAATGATCCCATTTAATTTTCTCTCAGTCTTAAATACATTATTAATCTTAGCTGTGCCTCCCATGTTGGCTTTTTTACATAGAGGTAATCTTGCTATGGGATTAGGTCTGTTCTTACTTTTCTTGTAGTCTGCTGAAAAAAAATGGGGACTGTCTGAGGATAACTTTTTTAAAAATATAATCGTTACATTTAAAGAAGACTTCAGTTTCACTCATTAATATTCCATTTACCAGACTGTTTTCAGTGTCTGTGATCTGCCAGAAACCCTGTCATTTTTGTGTTGGCTAGCTGTTTTGCCTTAACCGTAGATACAGTTGGCACAAGGTCTGACTGGTTTAAGCAGATGGACATTGCCAGTCAGGTAACCTCAGCAAGAGTCCAACAATCAACTGTTATCAAATAGTATAGACAATAGATCTTAATGCTAAGAAAAAAGGTGAACGGAATGGATTGATCCCTGAAAAAGTACTAGGATAGTCCATGTTCTATTGCACATAAAACAAAACCAAGCTCCTCTAAAATTAAATCCCAAAAATAAAAAGTGGAACTAACCATTTTTGTCCCAGCCATTGCTCTGACCACTCCACCTGTGTATCCTGTTGTTCGAGACTTCATCTGTTGTGTCTGTAAACTCATTAAGGCATGAATTAAATCTCTTACTATATATTTGGAAAGTGCCTAATACATTTTTAGGACTTAAAAAATGTTCAGGGCATCCACAGAATAGGATGGAGATGCTTCTTTTTTTATTAGTCTCTATAAATTTAAAGAAATTACTTTATTGTTAATAATTGTATTATGAATATTTTGGCTGAATAGAAGTAAATTTTTGCAAGCTTTATGGAGGCTATGTATGAATTTTCTCAAAAGCAAAATGTCTCAACTGTTGTCAAAAAAACTCTTCCTGCTCTTCTCCACCCCCTAGTATCCAACCCATCTTCCACAACCACAGAGGATCCCTTGTAATCATGCAAGCAGCAAATATCTCCAATGGCTGGTGATGGGACACTAAATGGGGAGGGCTGTGAGTTATTAGAGAAAATTCTTTCCCAGGGGTCTGGCTTGCCCACATGCTCAGGGTCTAACTGATCACCATATTTGGGCTTGGGAAGGAATTTCCCTGCCCTGGGTCAGATAGGCAGAGACCCTGGGACTTTTTCATCTTCTTCTGTGGAATAGGTCACTTGCAGATTTAAACTAGTGTAAATGGTGGATTCTCTGTAACTTGAAATATTTAAATCATGATTTGAGGACTTCAGTAACTCAGGGGGTCTATTACAGGAGTGGGTGGGTGAGGATCTATGGCCTACTGATCTTAAAGTCTATGAGAACTAGTAAAATTCTGTTGTGCAAGTTGGCAGGGGAAGGAATATGTAAGATGGGGGTACAATGCAGAGATATGCACTCCTTTTCATATAAGCTATCGTCTTCTATTATTGATCTATCCAGACTGCTTCAGTCACTGGGCTTGCAAAGTGCTCCTTGTTGCAGCTCATCTACTCAAGCTGGGCTTCACAACAGAGGATGTTCCCTCTTAAAGCAAATTTACCTTTTCAAAAAAAAAAATGCTGTTTCCCTATCCTCATCCCTTCTCCCCACTGCCTTCCCTCCCAGCACAAATATGCCATTGTCATAGGAAAACATTATCTTGGCTTGTTGTTAGCCAGGAGATGAACAGATCTGGGTTCTGGTAGCCCAAATGAGGGTCTGATTCTAAAGTTTGTGTAATTTTAATAAGAAATGAACACTACATGGCTTGTCAGATGAATTATGGAATTGGGGGGGATAGCTCAGTGGTTTGAGCATTGGCCTGGTAAACCAAGGGTTGTGAGTTCAATCCTTGAGGGAGTCATTTAGGGAACTAGGGTAAAAATCTGTTTTGGGATTAGCCCTGCCTTGAACAGCAGGTTGGACTAGATGACCTCCTGAGGTCCCTTCCAACCCTGATATTCTATGAAACCATATTTATTCTGCTAGAATGGATAAAGCAATTGAAATATACTGGATGTGCCAGCCTAGAGAGAAAGTGTGTGTGTGTGCGCGTGCTATATATGGATATATTAGAGAATGAGTGCATATACTAAAACCAGGCACCTCTTCACTCAGGGATGTTGTACATTCAGTAGATGATCACTTTAGGTTTTAATGACCTTGTAGGGGTTATGTTTTTCCACGGAGTTACTGTTTTTTAATCAGTTTTTCCAGTGTATTAGACACAGGCAGGCTGCTTACGACATAAGGCATGTAAGTCTCATTACTTCCCCCCCTCTTTGTTCTACATATGTTTATAATTCCCTTTGCCTGGAGAATTCTGTCTGTCAGGGTTTCTTCTGCTTTTTGTGCGTCATCCCACATTAGTAAATGATAGTGGGAACTTGTTCTGTATTTTAGGCTTCAGTGGCAAAACCCATCCAAACAGCAGATATGGCAACATCATAATGACGAGACTGGGCTGAGGCAGTTCTCATACACATTTCCTACAAATGCCAGCTATTCCTTCGCTCTGACCATTGCTGAAATAGTCCTCTTCCAAGCTTCAGTGCACAAGTCTGTTATATTGACAAACATAAATCCCCAGACTCCCATCTGTAAACCACTTTTGGTATAAGCCATGATCAATACACTCCCTCCCACAGAATGTATTTGGAAGATGAACTTTAGGTAGTCACTGTATGGCCAATGCTTCTTAGACTACACAACAGGAAAAAACTGTAGGGTGCACAGGTACAAAATACAGTCCTCATTTTTTTTTTCAGAGTTTACTGTATCTTTGATTAAGCAAGCTTTCATGGTCACTAGATGGCAGTATATCCTCCAAGATACAAAGAACCATCACAGTATGCATTCTAAATTGAGAATTAATGTTATTTGAATCAGTTCAGTCAGTATTAAATCACTTATTGTTGATGAAACAGAAAAATTAACATCAGTGTTTTAGTTTTCTTTTGAAGTGGCAGTTCTGAGAGTTCGGAAGAGTTCCTTTTTCCTCACTAGCATAGTAAGCTTTAAGTTATTAGTTGATTATTATATTTGATTGAGGTTTTTAAGGATAAACACTCCAGCTAATTCTGGCATATTTACTGACCCACATGCAATTAACAATATCTAGAATTAGTAAACAGTATATTACATGTATGTGTTGCTCTACCAAAATCTTTCTCCCTTCTTGTAATAGATTCCTCAAAGAAAAAATAATTACCATATTCCCCAATATTTGTAAAAAATTTTCAAGGTTTTTTTCCCCCTGGAATGTCATAGAATACAAGAGCTGTTTTTAAATTTCAGTGGTAGTTTACTCATTTGTATTCCTTAGCTTCATACTTGCCTTCAGATTGTACTACCAATATTACTTGCATATTTGATAACAATCTGAAAATTTTAAAATTTTCCATTTTTGTATCTGTGCAGAATCAATCTTCTACTTTTTACACCCAGTTTCTTATAATACACCTGTGCAATTATTTCAAAGTATAATGACTGGAAACATACCATTACATTTTTTTTCTATGTATGATTTTCATTTTAATGATGCTGCTGGGGAAAATATCAAGTGTATGTAAATATCATTAGAAATTTAAGTCAAACAATTTGCAGTGTATATTTATTATACTTAGCAAAACATGGATGGCATATTTTTCTTCAAAGGGCATAAATATATTTTTTAGGAATTTAGCAAACAAACACATCCAGTATATGTTGCATTATTTAACCATGCACTGCATGCTGGATTTTCTTAACAGCATGTCAATATTACATCAATATCATAATTAGAAATTTAGCAGTCAAATAGATTTGCAGTGTATGCTTATCATGATTAGCAAAGCATGCACTGCATATTTCTCTTAACAGCATGCCAATATCATCATTAGAAAATCAGCAATCAAATGGATCTGTAGCTGGTGCACATGTCAAACATGTAACACAGAACCCAGAAGACCTTCTTTAGCATAAGTTTATATTTGCTCATAATCACAAGAGCTATCTTGATACCATCTTTTACAGGAAAACCTTTAAAATACTGTTTCTGTAAACATAGTATGATATAAACCTTTTCCATAAACTCTAGTAATAGTGCATTAGGATTCATGAAGGTATCATAAAACGGTTTGTGAAACACTTATATTATACAGCTTTTAACTTCACAGCAAAAAAGCTTTGATTTGGGGGGTAATCTTAGTACTGTGTATACATATGCAATTATTTATTACTAGTTCCTCTTTTTGCTTTAAATTGTATAAAAGGTTTTTAAATGCTGTCTCTGTTTATCTTATAAAGTTGTGGTTGTCTACTATTTTTTAAAATGAGATACAGTAAAAGAATGGCATCTTGGTAAAATGTATTTAACTATTTCATTAGAGTATAAAAAGTATAACTATAATAACATTCTAACTTGATGAAAATGTGAATAGCAGTAGATTCTAATTCTGTGCCATATGCTAGAGAATTAATGGCCACATCACTATCACTATAAATTAGCAAGCACTCAAAGATTCTTCCAAATTACAGGTACAGATTTTCTATTTTGGTATTGTTCTAATGTGGAGATTCCTGGTTATAAAGAACATGTATATAAGTGAATATTTTTTTTTCTGATTTAATGTAATTTCTGAAAATGTTTGAAACAAATCAAACCAATTGTGTGGAGGCAGAACAATATAACGGTTTCAAAAAATATAATGTTGTTGGAAAAATAGGAAGATGTAAATTGCTTCTGTGGCTTTTGTAAATAAGTTATTGCAGAGCAAAATTTTGGCCTTGAATCTTCTTTACCTGTGAAACACCCATCTATTTTTAGATTTGCTTTAAACACAATAATGTAATAAGAAATAGCAGAATCCTACTTCAAAGAACTATTTGGGTAGTAAAAATATAGCCTCTTGATATTCTTAATCAACCAATTATCAATCTTCCTTCATGTGCTTTGTGACTTGTGGGGTAATGGCTCCAGCGAAGCTGATAGTCAGCACCAGTCTGGACATTGTAGAATAAAGATTCACTTCTCCAGCATGCATGAGGTCTGTGCATCGGTCATTTCTCTGACATTTTGCAATAGGTGAGGACAAGGACATAGCATAGACTATTTAAGGCTGGTAGTTCAACCTTGCCTAACATTTCACCTTGGTTACTATTGTTTTAATAGCTCCATTTCCACACTGGATCTACTACTTCTATGGGTGTGGAAGCATGATTTTTATCTTTCCATTGGGTTGAGAATAATCAGGTCATCTACAGAAAGCAGCATGAACCCTGACATTCCCCATTTAAAACCAATGATCTGCCCAAACTCATCTGCCTTGTGTGTGTGCTTTAGGAATTTGATATTTCTTGATTTTTTTTTCTAAACAGATTGATTATTATAGTTTTTGTGTTGATGATCTATTGTTTGCTGCATTTAACAAGTTAATCTGCTGTAGTCATGGTAATTGTACATTCTATACCTGCACTAGAGGCATCAATGCCCTGTGGGAGGCAGTCATGTGACTGCTACACAGAGATTTTTGATGTCATCAATTGTGTCCTCTGTGCCTATATCGAATGTAAAGGTCATGAACTTTAGGCTCAGTAATAGCAGAAAATAGTGCTGGATGAAGAAAAAAGCCTTCTATAGGCTAGCATGGAGAGTACAAAGCTCTAACAGAAACTGCTGACAACTAAGCTTTCCAAACTGTCAGGTACTTATGCTCAGCTGATGCAATAATAATTTACACAGAACAATAAGCTGTATTGCTGAATATAATATTCTTTTTCTAATGACTCATTATCCTAGGATGATGAGATGAGTAGAATATAAGTGTATTAAAAACATAATTGCTTTTCTATTCAAACAAAAGCATGCAGTGTATACATGGTGACAAATGCCTAATGAATAGTAGTGGGTTTTTTGTTCAGTTTCAGTTTATGGCAGTGCTTGCCATAACTGCATATTTAAAATCTTAATTGCTTTTCATTCTAACAGTTACCTGATAGTTCCTTTTGGTTGGAGAATCCAGTTTACAGTACAGGAGAAGCTGCCTTTTCTTTTTAAATGCTGATTGATAACATTTCAGATCTGATTTTTTTTTCTAATTCATGTCTAAACCTTTTTTAATTTGGTGCTAACAATGGGGAAGATCTAGATACTTTATAAAACACAAATATTTGTGTAAGATGTTAAAGCTGACACATGTACGTGTAGCGCACTCTATCAAACAAAACACTGTAGAAAATTTTACCATCAGAATATACTAGGAATATATTTTTTGTATGCATAGATGTATAATCAGTTTATGTCTGTTTCTTGGATATAGATTGTCTCTTTGTTGGCTTTTTAATTTTTTAAATATTGTATTTCATGGCTGTGATGTTAACTATATTTCGCCAGAGCTGATATAACACTTCATGAATGCTACCATGACTATAAAATACAGTTCAAGTCAGGCCTTAAACAAAATCACAATAAATACAGCAAAATCTTGGGAAAGGTTTTTCTTATTAGACAGCACTGTCCCTTTTAAATATGTGGCAATCCCTAAACTCCACTTCAGAATTCCCAGTTTTCAGTCCTGAAACACAAGGTGCATTCTGAAGATTTGAAAGCTATTTTTTCCCCACTTAGAAAATAGCAAATCCTTTCTAGTGTAGACAAGACCTGAATCGACTTCAGCCAAATTGATATGAGGCACCTTTGAACCAAAATGAAGAGAGTCTATACAGAGTGGTTGCACTGATTTCATTAATCAAGTCTGATTTAATAACATTGATATGATTTACTGGTATAGAAAAAGGCTTCAGTTACATTAAAGCAACTTTGCATTACTCTGGCAGTGTTTAAAGGAACCTTAAAGTGGGTATATGTTACCTTTGCACACCCACTTTAAGGTTCTTTTACACTGCCGGAGTGGTATAATAGAACCTTCAGGTAGCAGAGAGTCTGATCCAATGTCTGTGGAAGAGCATAAATCTCTGTGTGTAGCTCATTAAGGGAGAAAACATTTTCAGACAGGTAACATTTGTTTCTCAATATATAGGGCCACATTTCTTTGATCTGCTGAATTTCATCTATACAGCAATGCAGTTTTAAAACCAAGAGAAACTAAATATGACAACACAGCTATCGGTGCTGGTGTTGGAAACAGTTATCTTGGTGTTTCTAACACATCAATTGTATCCACTAAACACTATGGATGCTTTATGTATTCTTTCTAAAGGGGTTATTAAAATGGGTTTCGCCAAATCCTGAGATTCTTTATCAGTTTTTAATTGGACCCCAAATCAGCAATAATCTCACACTTTTTGTTGGACACCTGCACCAGTGTGGCATGTATCCCAGGACTGAGACCTTCAGTTTCCATTTGCCAATGAATGATAAACATCAAACATTTTCTACCCCAAACTTTAATTCCCATCAGTACACTGTAGGCCACTGAGAGATTTTCCCCATCTTAAGTGACTTTTTTGGCTCCTTGCCTGCAAATTATTTCAGCTTCCATTTTCTGTCTACTGCTGTATTTTGTTTTTCTTTCTAGAGGATGAAACTATTCTCATGAGTTTTCCTTTGGAGCTGCCAGATATATTTCTATCTGAGATCACTGGCTGCAGAGAAGGCATAGCAAATAACTTTTTTTTAAAATGTTTAATATTTTAAACAGTAACCAAAATATTTTGATTAGTAGAAATAGAAAATAATTATAAAAAGTCAATTATATGAAACTTGCCCCTGTAAATGTCCAAATTCACATATATTTTTATTTAAGGAACATTGTTTGTTGTGGGGGAAGGAAGAGAAAACAAAGTCTGTGTGTGTGTGTGTGGGGGGGGGGGAATAACAACAGCCAAATAACTCAAAGCCATCCCTACCTTGTATTCTCCCCACCCACTACCATTGCCCCCACTATTTCTGTTCTCAGATCATTTGTTGCACATGCAGAGGAGGAATGGGATGTGAATAGATATCATCAGATGAACTGACAGAGGAGAATAGGTTGTGATTAGATAGTGATGTGCTCTTATTTTAATGCATAGTTGTGTTTGTAACCTTTGTTTTCATGACTGGCTGTACATCTGGAGAAGATTCTGTTCCTTTTCCACTTCAATTTATTCTGTGAGATTTTTTTTTTCTGCCCTCCCCCCAACTTTTCAGACTTTTAAAAAACTTTTTTTACTATAAGCCAGTCTGTGGGAGGAGTGACGTTTATCTTGTTCAACAAGTCATTAGGAGAGTGTTTATGATGACCCCTTTTATTTAAAATTTCAAATCTCCAATTTAGTTGGCTGTGGGATTGGCAGGATCTGGGCTGATTTTCTATTTGTAAACAGTTCTAATGGTGGGATTTTTTTATTATTATTATTTTTAAATTTCACTTCACCACTCAAGGTATGTCTACACTGGGCTGGGGAGGGGGTAAAATGTGTTAACACAAGTTAGCTGCTTATGTTAAAGTCTGTATGAGTGCCTATTTAGCTGCTTGACCAAGTAAAAAAGCTCACTTGCTCTTTCTTCACTGCTATTCTAACCCAGGTTAATTAACTTGAATTAAAACACACGTTATTTGTAATGCAGAAATATCCTGAATTTTTTATTCCACTGAAGTGATCCTACATCCCAACATGTATCTTATTTTGTTTTTCTGGTTTTCAGGGTGTAGGGTGTCACGATTCGCAGGGGGGAGAGAGAGTAAACATGGTTGTCTGTATGTTTTTGTTGGGAGTTGGATTTTCTGCATGCTCAGAAGTGTTATACTTCACCACTGTAACTAAACCTAGGGATTGTGCTTTCATCAAGTAAATTGCTAAACTAGTTTAGATTTTGGAAACCGTGCACTCTGAAAACATTGTAAGTATAGCTTCAAGACAGAAATGTATGGTGTAGTTGGACCAATACCTATCATCGTGACATGGATATGTATTTGTACACCATAGACTTGTCTTCAACAGTGATTTCATTCAGCTGTTCCCATTTCTCTCCCCACTCCAGCCCCCGATCCAGACATAAAGCTTCAACAATTGTGTATTGCGGGTGGAATCACTTGAGGCAGCTGGCTCAGTCTGAGCTATAGAGCAGGTCTCAAGTTCTGCTACTCAATCTCTATCTAGTGTGGACACATTTCAGTGCCATTTTCTGCTCTTTGGCCAGAAGTCACCTACCACTGCATATCTGAATGCTTTGTATCAGGAACCACAATCGCGTGTGACGTCCAATACCAATAATTTCTGGAGTTCTTACACAGTTTTATTCAAACAAAGTTCCCACTGAAATCAAGCAAATTTTGTTTGTGTAAGGTCTTCAGAATTTCCCCTAGGGTGAAGTAAAGTGCAATTATCTATGCGCAGGAGAGTAATGACCTCATATACCTGATTTCTGGAGCAGGAACTATAGCATAATTTACCCTGTAAATATATGCCTACATCATCAATGTGGAAATAAGTATTTCACTAATCTCTGTATGTTCTACATATAAACCCACAAAGGAAGCATGACTTTGCTGAAATGAATGGTGCTCACTCAATGTAAGAATTGTACAAAGTTCACTACCACTGTGACTGACATAGCTATACTGGCCTGGAAAGTACACTGTGAATAAATTAACAGCTTGGACAGAGTCTGTAACACCTCAATAATTATTTTGGCATATGCTATAGCAGATTCAGTGTGGCTATCTTATGCAATCATTGTAGCTTTTACATGTGTTTGTGATGTGGCTTATTTATGTTCCATAAGCACGTTTCAAATAATCTCTGATGCCATACAGGCAAGTAACTAAGTTTCTGTAGAGTAGCAATGTATTTAGTCTGTAAATGAACTCATTTTCTGTGCATGTTTGCAAACTCTGTATTAGCACATTTATTTCAGGTGTGCGAAAGACCTTCCAAGCTTGAACCTGTGGAAACATAAATACTCAAGGAGAGAAAGGGCTGGGGGGAGGGAGATAAAATGCATGTCTTCAGTATTCAGACAGCATATTCGCAAAACTTGCTTTCTGCTATCTGGGAGGTCATTCTCATGAATATAGTTTTCAAACACGTGAAACCAATGTTTACATTAAGGGCTTATTAGGGCAAGGCAGAAATGCAGAACGAGGTATAAGTGGAAAAGCTAGTCATTCATGTCCCCAAATATGTTTTTAGGAAAGAGTACAGTACACTTAGGATTTCCTGGAGCAGAATCTTAACCCAGCAACATAAATTGTACTCCAGTCACATTAATGTACTACATCTGAATCTGTGCTATTTGACTCCCAAGGTAATTAACATCACAAGAAAGTCTAAGTTTTTTGGTTTATTGTCATAGACTCCCCCGACCCTCCAATATTATATAATTAGACTTGGCAGAATTAGATTTTTATTTTTATCACTTTGATGGGCAATAGCCGTATTTTATTTGTAAGCAATTTTTTTTTATTTCACAGTTGCAGGAAACTATTGGGGGAGGTGGGTGTCAAACAATTATTTAATGGCATCAGACATTGTGATTCAAATAAAACTTTATAAACATTAAAACAAAACGCATTAATCAAAATATACAAAGAAAATAGCCTTAATTCAAACTTCAATTTCTCAAGCAGCATTTTTCTTTATTTGCCTATCTACAAATTTTGGTTACTATTGATAGAAGTATGTGTATTCTTCTATTGTGTGTATGATGAAATTGACATTTACCCATCAAAAATGAATCCTTCCAAGCTCCCCTTTCATATCTCTATTATGATGTTGGATATATGCACTGATACAGTAGATACTAAACTACAGAATGAATCCTGAGTTGCATGTGATTCTTCCTGAGTTGAATGGTTTCCATGGGACTTTAAGAACGGATAAACTGTCAGAAAAATAGGGACATTTCAGCCCCTTTCCCTGTAACTCCCATGCCAGCCAAACAGCCCTTAAAATTTATGTTCATCCCTCAAAATCACTTTGAACCCAAACTTTCTTACTGTGTTGGAATTTTTCAAATAACCATTTCCCCCACCACCACCCTGCCACATTTGTACTGATAGCTGTAGTATGCTTGCACAGTTCAAAGAGCCAGAGCAGAAGCAGCAGCAGAGCAGTTGAAATCCTGTTGTCTCAGAATGTGGTAGCGGATTATCCAGGTAGGTGGCAGAGGATATTTGGGAAGCCAACTATTTGGCCCCATGAAGATGGATTGGGATAGTTTGTGTTCACAGCATCCTTCTACTTGCACTTTCATTCAAGCAAATGAAGGCAGGTGAAAAGAACACAATTCTCCATATGGTGGACTCTAGTCTACTATATAAGATTATGTTCAGAAAACATTATACAATACAAAGCAAGTATCTTTCTCTAGGGCTGTTTAATTAAAAATAGAATATTCTACTGTACTGCACATTGTCTTGCTGTTGTAAATGTATTCCAGAGTCCTATTTGGAATTACCTGAAAACAAAAGTGTAGTCATTTTGCAGGCAGACATAGTGGAGACATTCAGAAGTTTCATATTGCAGTAGTATAATATAGTTCAGCCAGCAGTTAGCCGCCTTCTGGTTTATTGCAGTGTGGAACATTGGATTTGGACACTAGTGTCTTACCCCTGCGGACCTGAATTCAAATTCTATACTAAGCCACAACAGAAAACGTTGGGTCCCATTAGTACATATTACAGCACCTCACCTTCTCACTGTAGAAGTTATTGAAATCTCTGACCTGGCGTGTCTGTCTTTGTAATGATCTAGCATATTTTAAAGTACATTTGAAATTTTACCTTTTGCTATTATTGTCTACTATTTTTCTTTGTACTCAAAGCCAAACCATTTGTGAACTACAATTAAAATCTGAGGCTGGCAACACTGAAATTTTCCAACTTAAAAGTGGGGACAGGAGGAAAACACAATTTGCTGGGGAAAATTCAGTTATTGGAGGTGGAGGGGATGGGGGTGTTTCACATATATTTATTGTACTAATGGAGAAATAGCATGCAGAAATTATTTTGGTGGATTTGTTTTAACGGGGCATACAGTAGAACTTGCCTGTAGTGAACTCAGAGTAGCTTTGAGAGTCAAAGCCTTATCTAGCTCCTTTTTTCTCTTGCTCTTCTGAGGCTGGCCTTAAAGGTGTAATGATATTGTATTCAAGTCATGATGAGGTTAACAAGTTCTGAACCTTGCTGATTTTGAAATATATCTGCACTGTTGGGAACATTTGCCAACCAATCAGATAGCAGGATTTCTTTGTATTAATTTTACAATACAATCTGCCAGTGACAAGGGAACAAGAACTTTCAGAATGGTTTTCCCCCAGTGAAGACCATTTGAAAAGTAAAACTTCCTGCAGTGAGAGATTTATTAAGTGAATTCCTGCAAGGAGGAGAGAGGTCTACAGGACAGTTGCTTTCCTGCCATTTTCAGCATGGGAGGGCCTGTAGAAAATGCTGCACTTTTGAGTTGTGTCCACTGTTAAACAACACTCATATGCATACATTAAATCACTTTGTTGCAATACCAGACTACTCCTCCTGCTTTCTTAACTTTATATACTTTTAAGCCTCCCCAGTGATGTACTTCCAAGTGCTGTGACTATGTGCACATTTAGAATGGAACAGATTGTATCCTTAGATAGCTGTATGTATTGTGACACAGGAAGGCCAGGGAGCAGTGGGTAGTGGTAGCAGGGAAGTATATAAACCCTAGGTTAATTAAGGTGTGGTTCCCTGTAGACTAGGGAGGGTTGCTCCAGGTTAATTGGAGCACCTGTAATCAATTAAGGCCCTGTTAGAAACCTAATAAAACCCCCTGCTTCAGGCAGTCAGGGGGAAGGAGAGAGGACTGGAACTTGGATGTGTGATGTGAGACTTGGAAGAACAGAAAACCGGAGTAAGGGAGACCCTGCCCCAGCATTTAAGGACCGAAGGTACCCCACCCAAGGGGGAAGAGGGTAAGAACCTGCAGGGGTTGAGAGGGGCTGGGACTCAGAGTGAGGAGCAAACCCAGACCCCTCCCCCACTTCCCTTCTTTACCACCTTCCTGGGCCGCTAGTGGGGCCCTCAGTGCCCCAAGAGCAGGGGTAAGGGGTGCTATTTTAGTGCCCCCCCCACCAAGAAAAGGACAGGACCCATCATACTATATTGACCATCTTGTCACAGTATGTATGTCTCATTAATTTCACTGGGAGTTGTGTGTGTGCGCTTCTTAGAACAGAATTTGGCTAAAGGTTGTTTTCTATGTAGGATGGGCAATGCATAGTCTATTGGATACTATTATATTATTATTTTTATGTTGTCTGTATGGTTGATGCTCCTTCACTACCTTTAAGGAAAAATCCTGAAGTAATCTAGTAGTGCAAGAAATAGTGTAATTATTACCATCTTCCTGTGGTTTGGTGCTGTAGTTATATTTATCGATGTTAATCAGCTTCCATTTGCGAGAGAGAGAGTGGCTTTGTTGTGACAACCATTTTTTTTTATATAATGATGAGGGACTCCTGTCCCATATGGCAAGAGTGAATAGAGCACTTAACCAGAATTTTCAACTAACTGTGTGTTGATCACTAAGTTGAAAGGATTTGAAATGTTGCCATGTAAACTGAGCACTCTAGGCAGCTGAGCATTCACTAAATGAATGGAACCCTCAACCAGTGCTCAACCAGCATGCAAATTTCTGAACAAGCAAAACTCTTTTGTTGAAATATGGATGTGTAGAAACCTAGGCTATGTACACACTACACTTTAAGTCAGTATAAATTATGTTGTTTCAGGGTGTAAATAAGCCACCTCCCTCCCCCGAGCGACGTAAGTTACTCTGACCAAAGTGCCAGTGTGGACAGTGCTATATTGGTGGGTGAGCGTCTCCCACCAATATAGTTATCACCGCTTACAAGGGCTGGAGTAATTACATTGATGGGAGAGCTTTCTCCTATCGGCTTGGAGCATCTGCACTAGCAATTCCACAGCGGTGCAGCTGTGCTGCTGTAAGCTCTGTAGTGTAGCCAGTGGGGAAAGTGAATGGACGAGAGAGAACTGAACTAAAAGTTGAGGGGTGGGGGAAGGAGGGACAGAAATGAAACGTGGGTAAAACAGTTACTGTTTTTGGTCTTGTACTCTGTTCCAGCCTGGGATGACAGTAAATTTCAGGTGTCAGCCCCTGTTGCAGAACCCAACAGTCAGAAAAATATGAGTCCTTATTTGGCATAGCATATTTCTCTGGGTAATCCTTCCAAGAACAAAGGATACAAAGTCACAGGTTAATTGAGAAAATAGTGCAATAGTCCTTCCTTTTTAATAAGCATCTATCCAGAATACGTGGCCAGTTGTGGTCTCACAGCTCAGTGTAGTTGTCAACTCCCTGTGTTTAGTTTTGATGAGGGATGGGGCTTGACTTTTCCACGCCTTTACTGTCCCTTGTACTCACTTGACAGTCTGTACCCATATGTTGTTTCTTGTGGTATGCTTAGATTATAAACTCTCTAGGGCACAAATCATCATTTTTTTTCTTTTTTTAAATATAAAAAAGCTTTTCATAGGAGTGATAAATCCAACAGTTGAATACACACTCTTATGAGAGAACTCTTTTGGCGGAACTAGGAATCAGAATTTGAGCCATTTGGTGGTGTTTAGGTCTGAACTGCTGCAGCAGTTTTTATAATTATGGAGGGGCCCAGGCAAAAACCTCAGATGTGAATGCCGTTGAATTGTAAGGGTAATGGAAATGGTGGTTTGAATTCAGATTTTATTCTATATATTAGAACTTGCTCCTTTTTTTTCTTCTCCTTTTTGGGTTAAGTTTAAAAAAAAAACAGCTAAATGGGAGAGATTTTCTAGAAATGGAAATCCCCATTCCTTTAGATATTGGAGTTCTCATGAAATGGCAGAAATCTTGCAAGATTTCTGCCAGTTTGGGACAAAAATCTCAGCAGAACAACTCATGAGAATTTGGTGTCCCAATTTGGCCTCAAACCTGAAAAATAAGCCTTAGCCTTAACATGATACAGTTCTGGTCATTTAAGCTATGTTTATACTGGAGACCTTACAGCAGCAGAGCTGTACCAATGCAGCTGCAATACTAAGATCTTTCGTGTAGTTGCTCTATGCTCCTATTAACATAATTAAAGCACCTCCAATGAGTGGTGGTAGCTATGTAAGCGGGAGAAGTTCTCCCGCCGACATAGCGCTGTGCTCACTACCACTTATGCCGGCCAAACTTATGTTGCTCCAGGGGGAATGGGGATGTATTTTTTTTCCTTGCACCTGAGCAATGTAAATTTTGCTGGCATAATTCACATTACAAAGAACTCACCATTTACACTAGTTTAAACCTGCAAATGACCCTGCAACTTTTTTGTATTACTGTAGGCTTTGGAAATGCCTGCAATTTTAGGTATTTCTGATCCTTCTTTGGTTGTCATCTCAGTATTCTGTAATTTTTTTCTATCCCTCTGTTTATATACCCTCTCCAAATTTCAAAGTTCACCAGCACATCAGGATTATTATTTACTTCCATAGATGTTGCCCTCTAGATTAATGACTTCCGGAGTAGTGTGAACTTGCCTCAGTGTATCTAACCATTCTGAATGTTTGTTCTTCTTTTCCTCCTGTTTTCTTGGACCATTCTGGAATCACTGACGTGGCCACCAAGTTCAGGAGGTACATGCCAGTGGGGAATTCGATCCCTTTCTGCATCCTGGTCTTACCTTAACCACTATCACCTTAATGTTGCTATAAAGAACTAAGCTAAAGTCCATTGGACACTGTAGTCCTGTTAGTGTTTGACATTCCTTCAAAATATTATGTGATGCAACTGTTTCAATTCAGATTTAGTTATGAACAGGCTCTTTCATTGGGGAGAGGGAGTGTGTGTGTGTGTGTGTGTGTTTGGTTTCTCAACAAAGGAAAAAAGATGGGAGCAGAGTCTTTTTATAGCAGCTTCTATTTTCAAGAGATTAGTTGACAACATTAGTAATCTGTAGATATCTACAACCCATCTTGATTTCTGTGTCTCCCCTAGTCCTTCCCCCAAACTCCTCCTCCCACACCCCCCCAAAAGAGAGGAAAAACAAGATGAAAAGAATGTAAATAAATGTCTGCCTGAAACAGAGAGCTGTGCGCGTCTGTTGACATTAGTGTATTGTGGAGTGATCCAGATGCACGATAGTCATCAAATTTCTATCAATACTAATTTACTAATATCAATAATAATCTGTTTCCCAGTGGATCAGCTTTCCCAGTCAGGGCCTGTGTGCTACTTACAGCTCTCTGAGCCCTTCAACTAAGGTGTCAATAAAACTGACTGCTTTTCTGGGGCTATTGACAGTTATTAAAAATGACCTTGATGTAATTTCATGCCTATCAAAACAAGGGCCATATGTTAAGGATTATGAAAAGCTACAGTGAAGGAAAGCAATGACAGGCTTGAACTGGGAGGGGGAGGATGTCGGCATATGTGAAGATTATTGCCTTCCCCACACTCCTCTCCATCTTAGAGCAGTGAGCTATGCCCCTTGGTAGATAACTGTTATGCTAAAGGCATAATTGGAACAATTTAGAGCTCAGGGGTAAATTTTTTTTAAGAGCTGTCATAGCATATCATCTCAACAGTTAATGTGGCGTAAAATATCATAAACACTGCTGAGGACCCTTAAGTACATACAGCAAGGACCGATCAATAAAATCTCTTCCCTCACCGAGAGGAATACTGGGAACACTCTCACTTGCTTTCTTCTTCTGCCATTTTGTATGCATATGGAGCTTTTAACCAGGGCTTATTGTCATACATAAATTTGAAACAATAATTCCAAAGATCCCAAGCACAGCAATCAATAACCAGATTTTTATAAAATCTACAAAGCATAAGTATGAAGAGCAGAATAAATAAGTATTTATAAGGAATAGAAATAGAGATGTGTATGGTAAATCTAACATTTTAATATATAACAATGTATTAACTTTAAAACTTCCTTTTTCACCTGAAAGATTAATGATTCTAGTCAACTCTTTGGTGGGTTTTTTCTAAACTCTAATTATCAAAGTCATTTCTTACTACACCATAAAATGCCACTTCATAAACTGTTCTTAGATGATGTCATCTTAACATAGTGGAAGACTTTTAGTACATTGAAGAATAATTATTCTAAATTATGTAATAAAAGGTAGGACAATAGCTTTGTGCATATAAATAGAACACACCTTGATCAAACATTTTCATTTTAATCTTTTTCAGTAGCACATGGATATGTATATTATTGAGTGCACACACTTTGCACTGGTTTATATGTTATAATCCGCTGTGAACCTTTGTCTGAACACTATCCAAAATAAATTCTATTTTGTATTCTGTGATACATTATACTGTGTAATGTAATCTGTATGATGCATTACCTTGTGTCTTCAAAAAATATTAGTGCATATATAATTGTGCACGTGAGTTCTAAGTTAGAACATTTTCTTGTAAGCACTATTTAGGGCCAGCATTCTAACAACGTCACTCTTATTTATAATAAAAGTCAAAAGACAGATTATTTGCTGCACCTGGATTCCTGAATGCCACAGGGGGAGCGGTGGTTCCCTAGTAGCTGGTTATGGCTCACCCGATTGTCTGGTCCCAGACAGAATTACAGCTGCCTGCAGACAACTCTAAATTATGGCAGTTGGCTATTGCCTCCAGAGACGTTCTCTGCCTAACCCTCTCTGTGTGGTGGGGCCAGGGGAGCGGAGGTGTAGGAGCCAACTCCAACAACACTATACCTCCTGGAGACACTTCCATGCTGAAATAAATTTGTTAGTCTCTAAGGTGCCACAAGTACTCCTCATACTTTTTGCTGATACAGACTGACATGGCTACCATGCTGAAACCTGTTTCCATGCTGAAGAATATCCCCAGCAGAGAGACAATGCTTCCGTTGTTCCATTATATCACCTACACAGTGCAGAGGGAGCAGAGCAGGGCTGGGTATCATTTCTGTGAATTTGTAGATTTGATACATTCATCTGTAGATTTGATACATTCATCTTTCTAAGATAATGTTGTGCTGATAGTGTACTTGGTGTTGCACAAGGTAAAAATAAAGATGTGGGGCATGATTTCTCCCATTTTATACCAGGGTACATCAGGCATGACTCCAATGAAACCAATAGTGTTTTACTGGTGTAGTCTAAGGGCAGGTCTTCACTACGGGGGGGGGGGGGGGTCGATTTAAGATACGCAAATTCAGCTACGCGAATAGCGTAGCTGAATTCGACGTATCGCAGCCGACTTACCCCGCTGTAGGGACGGTGGCAAAATCGACCTCTGCAGCTTCCCGTCGACAGCGCTTACTCCCACCTCCACTGGTGGAGTAAGAGCGTCGATTCGGGGATCGATTGTCGCGTCCCGACAGGACGCGATAAATCGATCCCTGAGAGGTCGATTTCTACCCGCCAATTCAGGCGGGTAGTGTAGACCTAGCCTAAAAGAAATCAGAAACAGGTCCCTTCCCTAAGCAATTTCAGGTTCAAAAGACAGCCAGGACTACATATACTGGCTTCCTCTGAGTGCTTAGGACCTATGTATCCCTGTGCATAACACACATGGGTGATTACGTGCTGTCTGAAAACTAGAAGAAGTAGTGTGTTGGTGATGGTTGGAAGTGTGGTTAAGAGATGGAGACCAGTTGGACAATCTGGAGAGAATTAGGGGTTCTATATTAGTTATGTGATGTTCTTAGACAATCTGCAAGAAAACAGTGGAGCATAATAGGTATAATGGCAAGAGACAGTGCAGGACTGCAGTCTGTAAATACGAAGGGTGGATTTGTGGTTAAGCAGTGGACTGTGTTTCTAGACAGCAGGATTAGATCTGCATGAGAGTTGGCATTGCCCAAGAGAAATTCTGATCTTTCAATGTTGAATTTCATTAAAATGGGATATGTCAACTTTTCATCCAGATGTGTGACAAAAATTAATATTCTGAAAAATTTAGGACTTGTCTATGTGGTGGGGTAATGTGCTCTACAGAGGTGTGATTTCTAAAGTATATGATGTGTTGCACATTAATGGTTCCGTGTAGGCCCTGCTGGTGGGCACTAAAGTTTCCCTAGCACACTGAGGAAACATTAGCACGCACCAGCAGGGCCCATGCAGACCAATTAACATGCAACACATTAGTTTTACCTTAGAAATCACAACCCTGAAGTGCCCACTGCCATAATGACCACACCATGCTTTAAGTGGGGGGGAACCATTGTCTGTCTTGCACCGCTTTAATGCGGGGCACAGGGAGAGGGCAGGGTAGAGAGGGGCCTCGATGCTGCTCCAGATGCAGAGCGGGTCAGTGTGGCGATGCTGACTCATCCCAGAAAAGAAAGGAGTTGATAAATGGCAAGGCTGGTGGGAGGATCCCCCTTATCCCCAAAGCAGGCAGAGCAGCAACTCTGTAGTGCCCATTGCTGCATTGTGTAGACAAGCCCTTAGATTCAGAAATGGATTACATCTCCCGTTATTTCCCCTTTAGCCATGCCACTCAATGAGGGGAGACTGCATTTCATCTTGAGTTACAGTTCAGCCAGGAACCTGGCCAATAAGAGAGAATGGGGCAGGAGGAACACAAACTACAACTCCCAGGAGGCAATGTGGCACTAAAAGGCAATACAGTTTAATGCTGAACTAATTTGAAATGAAATGTTTTGGGTCAGTTCAACAAATCAAAATATTTCAAATCCATTTTCCCACTGGAAAATAGGAAAAATGTTATCTAAATAAACATTTTTTTCCTGTGGAAAATGCTGTGGTTTTTTTTGTTGTTGACATGACACTTTTCTTTAAAAAACAAAATTCTAGTGGAAAATTCTTAACCAATTCTAATCAGGGTTTTATTCCCAGTGTTGCCACACATTTCTTGTGTGACTTTCAGCAAGCAGTTTCCCCATCAGTAAAATTAGGATAATATATCCCACCATCACAGGAGTGTTGTGAAGGTGAATTATGTTTAATAGTTTTCATGTTTATGTGGTGTTCAAATACTATGAGTGGCATTAGAGAGACTATAAATAAAACAAACAACAAATATCTTGGATTTTTAAGTCCTAGCTTGTACTGAAGATCTACACTCTGATACAACATGCAAAAACACATTTTTACCCTAAGTCATTTGTAACATTTCACTTTTAGTATCAGTCTAGCTATGCTATAATAGTGATCTGAAATATTGGCATGTTGTTGCAACTTAAATTCATGCCCAATGTTGAATATATTCCTTGCATGAAGTTCCCATTGCCTTTCATGGGAGACTCAGGCACAAATCAGACATAGAAACAGGCCTCTCTGAAGGCATCTTTTTCATTACATTTCAGAGATTCCATTTTTCTACAACAGAAAAACATGACATATGGTTTGATTTATTAAATAAACAACTTCTTCTGTTTGTTTAGAGTATGCTCACTGTTAGTAACTAACCTTTGTGACCAAACATTACCTACAAATGACTACAGATGTACAAACATGATTTTCTAGTTGCAGTTTAGAGTTGTCTAAATAAAACCCTGGAAATTGATTAATCGGATCTTAATGTGTGACATGTATGGCTTAATTTAAGAGTTCCCATGGAAGTGTGGTATGCTTGATGTATTTTATTTGTTAATTCTTACTTTTTTTCCTAAAGTATTACTTTAGTACTAAGCTGCTTCTAAGATTAAATGTGCCATATGACTTTAAGGGCATCCTGAGCTATTATTTGGTAAGGCACACATTTCCAACTATGTGCTGGGGACGACCAGTGGTTTTCAGATATACGGCTGGACATATAATGCTGACTCTCCTCTCTGTTTCCAGCTGCTAGCTTTATTTAAAAGATAACTAAAAATCTATAAATATTTATTTATGGTAATTAAATGTTCTTATTATCATAGTATCTGAGTGCCTCACAATCTATAATTAATTTACCCTCACCACATCCCTGAGAGGAAGGGAAGGGCTGTCTGTCACCATTTTCACATCAGGTCCTGTGGCTACAGTAAGGTGGAGTACGTGGAGATCCGCTCATGTTAATCAGCATCCTGTAATCTCACTGACACTCCAACAACAAGCATTTTTGGTAGCATAATATATATTTCTTTGGAAAATAAGGTCCTCACTGTGAATGTTGCTCAACCACATTACTAGTCCTTAGGCCTTGTCTCCACATAAAAGTTGTACCACTTAAAGTGGTTTTACTCCTTTGCATGGATGAAGTTACAGTATAATAGCTATACCATTATAAGGTACTAAGTTCTCTTCCCATAAGTGAATAAAGCTAGGTCTATACTTATGGCATAGCTATGTCAGTCAGAGGGGTGAATCCCTAACCCCTCTCTTGGCCAATATAATAGCTATGCTGGCAAAAGCACTAGTGTAGATTCAATTTATACCAGCAAAAATGTCCATTTTATCAATATATCTTACTTCATTTGGGGACGTGTGTTTTTTATTTTATTTTTTTAAACAATATTTTGCTGGTACAAACAGAATCAATCTCCTCTAGCAGGGATTTGCTGGTATAGCTATACCAACATATCTGTGTTGGTAAAGCTGTAGTGGGGTAAGGCACCTTTTATAGCCATATAACTGCATCTGCACCAGGGTTTGTACCAGTATAACTATTTCATTTTAAATAAAACCAACCAATCACATCTCTTATTGAAATAGTCACACTAATAGTACTAAATAGTACTAAAATTGCATGGAGACTAGGCTTTGATTTTCCTTCTCGTAATGATAATGGGAAACAACAGTAGTGGAAGTTACTAGTGAAAGTAAATAAAAAAAAACAAGATAGATCTAAATACTAATAAAAGTAAATCAAACATTTACAAGATTGGAGTGAAGGCATAATTTGAAGGTCAAATATGGAAACATGATTTTTTTCATGATTTTTTTCATTCTTTCTAAGGCTTTTATACCTAATATAATGCTGTCTTTTCATCTATAGTATCAATTTACAAATGCATATTTGGCACTGTACAACTGATTTTTCTATATAGGTGAAAGTAGCCCCATACAAACTGATGACACTATTTCGTAACAAGTCAACATGGTATTGCTATATTACTGGAACAGGGTGTCCTAAATGACAAACTTTAATCAATGTAATCAAGAGATTCCAATAATAAATGAGAAGTGGGAAACACTCAGCATATTGGGCCAGTGCATATTTTGCAGTTCTGAAGGAAGGAAAAAGGAGGTTTTGTGATGGGATCCCTCTTTCTGGCAGTAAAAATGAATATGTAGTTACAGACTAGGACAACATTCAAAATTAAAAGTGTGATCATGTAGCTGAATGGTGCATTTTCTCAGACACCCCCCCCCCCCCATCAGATGAATTGAGGCTGAAATTCTTTACAGAAGTGATTTTAAAATAATAATTTGCACCCAGCACTTCTGATAATAGAAGAATCCTTCCATTCCGAATTGGCTGCCAGAAAAGTAATTTTAATATCGCATTTAATCTTCTTTAAAGGTTAGTACTGGTGAGAGACAGCTTAGGAAACTGAAGTCCTGTATCTACAAAATAGGTACAGCTCTGGCAGTAACATGCAGGTTTCTCCTACTCCAGCCTTCTGAGATGCCTCAACACTATCCTTGAATGAACGTCTCAGGGACGAGAGTACAGAAGTTCATTTTCTCTTTATATTTAGTCATTGGGCTCTTTGCCAACAAGAGTACCCAAAAGCAGCAATTTTATGCAAGTTGTATTTACAAATCCTAGAGCCAAATTCAGCCCTGGCACAGTCAGTGGAGCTTCAAGCACAGTCGTAGTGTCAGGGCATTTCAGAGGTTGCTGCAAGTTTTAATGGGTTAATAATTGAGTTCCACATCAGGCGGCTTTAAGGTCGTACTGCCAGGGTGAAGCAACAGAATAGCTCTGCCTTTCTGTGCAGGGTCCTGGCACCTGGTAACCTGTTACAAGAGAATATTCACCCTCTTTAGAAGAGGAAGCTGGGGATGACTCAGAGTTTGCACAAGTGTATAAACGTGTCACACAGCTGTTCTCAGAATACATTGTGAGCAGAGGATTTTGAACCCACAAAATGAGTTTTAGTTTGGGTCGTCCGAGAGAGAGCAAGCACCCAGATGTGAAATGTGGAACTGCTGTGGGTTTGGCATCTCTCTAATAATTCATTATTTAAAATATGTATATTTTTTCTCACCCACCCCATATTCTATGAGCCAATTTCTGCTCTTAGATGAGTGTATGTAACTCACATTGGTCTGCCAGTATCTATTGATGAATGCTAATTGAGTTCAAATCTCGATCCCAATTTTGATATTGAAATCCAATATAAAATCAGGGTTTCCTAGCCAAAGTATTTACACACACTGATATTCTGAACTAGAGATTTCTCAAAAAGGACCTCTAGGATATCCCATGCATAGGGTGACCAGATGTTCCGATTTTGTAGGGACAGTCCCAATTTTGGTGGCTTTTTCCTATATAGGCACCTATTATCTCCCCACCCCCTGTCCCAATTTTTCACACTTGTTATCTGGTCATTCTATACGTGCCTTATGTTGCTGAAGTAAATTGGGGAGCTGCAGCAGCAAAGTTATCATCTACAGGTTGTTTCTGAAGCATTTTAATATTTAAGATTCTAGTATTCTCTGCGTACATAGTCAAGAGTTAACTTAAACAATAATGTTTAAAGTGGAATCTTTCTAAATGGCATTCAATGTAAGTATGCAACATCCATTCTACTATTTTTAATTTACCATGGAAACAGTTATCTTCAAAAGCCTCTAACAGGTTACTTAAATCCTCCCTCTCATAAATTCATGTTGACTGTCTAATCAGCTTATGACTTTTCTAGGAGTTCTTTCCCTAAATCTTTTCTAGGATATCCCCACAGTTTGTTAAAGTAACTGGTCTGGTTTTGTTTTTTATATTTTATTTATTATAATTTTAAATCTATTTTCTTTTCCTCAAAAGTTAACATGTCACTGGGAACTTCTTTATTTTTAAAGAAGTTAGAAATCATTCCTGCTATCATTTCTTTTAAAACAAATGGGTGCTTGTCTACTTTTTAAGACAGACAATCTTTACTCACATTTATTCCCCTCTTGTTTTTGGACAGATTCAACCACCACCACCACAGGCCATGGTGGACCATTTTAGGGTTTTTTTTTTGTCCTCAGAAGTCCAAATAAATAAATACCTGTTGCTCTAATTATCCTATTAGTTGAATGCTACTTATTTTTTTAATGTCTCCCAGTTTCTCTCATTAACATTAAATCTCCTAAAGCCACCTCTCCATGTTTCTAGATTACTCTTTATATTTCTAGTTAGCCACTGTGGCCTCTCTTGCTCTCTTGTAGAGGAATTTTCAAAGAGGGATGCAGTTTTGAGCACTCTTGAGTAAGGACTATTGGAGTCTTGAAAATTTGGCTCTTGCTCTCTGACCTTACCATGGTCAGGTATTGCGCTCCAGCCAGAAGTTAGTGCAAGCTCTGTCTCTCAACAGCAAATTCCTAGGTGCACTTCTTCACCGTGAGAGTCTCCTGCCCTAGCTGTCAGGCCCCATAATCTATTGCTTACTCAGTCTCTCTCTCGTGTATGTGGGTATTTCTTAAAAAAAAATATATATATATATATATATATATATCACTGTGGAGTGGAGTTTCAGGGGTATGGTGTTCAGATGAGCCAATGGACTGCTGATTCCTGAGTGGCTTAACTTGTGTCACCTATTTAGTCAGGAGCAGTAGGTGCTGAAAGTGGTCCTAAGTGCTTTTGAAAATTGCTGTTTAAATACCCAACATCTTAACTGCACTTCAGCCTTGTCCTCTTGGAGTTTTTAGCATAAGGGGCATTAGATGGAGCTAAACATCTGAGTGCCAGAACTTATGCTAACACCCCTTTTGGAGAGTGAAACGGACCACTTGCACTAGTGAAAGTTTAAAAAAATGTTCAGTGTTCAGACTTATCTGGAAAAAATTTCAATTCCTCTCCCAATAGTATTTTAAGTATTTCTCACTTCCGTTGAGTAGAATTCCTGTACATTAGGAAAATCCAGTCAAAGTTCTTTAGAAAATCAGCTTTCTTAAGTACAAAAACTTTTGTGTTCATTCCTCCAGTGCATTACCCCCAGTAGTGCGTCAGATGCAATGATATTTTGATCACTGAATCCTATGCTCACCAGCTCCAACCCCATTTATCATACTTGGCTTCCTTCCCGCAATGAAGTCTTGAGTAGCCATAGCAATGGGACAAAGATAGCAATCCTGCTTTACCACTACAAATATGCCCCCCCTCTTACTTTTAGCTTAGTAGTTATCCCAATTCATATTAGAGTAATTTAAGTTCCTTATGAACAAAGTTCTGGTCATTTCACAGACCTCCTTCATCTGAAAAAATGTTTCCTGAGCTATTTGTTCTAACTGCCCTGGAGGCAGCAACATCCCAAGATCACCTGACTATCTTTATTGTCCTTAACTTGTAGCCTAACTGACTCTGCTGTGTCATCCAAAATATGTATATCATTTCTCTCTGCTGACTCAGTGTCATTCTGCACTAACTGTGCAATCTCTCTTGCCACTTGATTTTGCTTCTTTCAATAAACTTTTCATCCTGGCAATTTAAAGTCCAGGATAAAATTCTGGTCTTCTGTTTAGTTTAAATCTCTGTTGCATGTATATCCTACTTCTCCTTAAAAACATGCTACTCCAGCATTTGTATACTAGGTAATTGGCTTTTATGACTTAGCTCCTTTTGCTTTATCTTTTCACTATTGCATATATCACCCCCTTTTTTTTTTATTTGCGGACCCCTAAAACATTTCTAATGGAGGTGCGAAGCCCTTTCGAAATCTTAGACATGGTTTGCAGACTCCCAGGGGTCTGAGGACCACAGGTTGAAAACCACTGGCTTATATTATAAATGTTCACAGTTAAGTCCTGCTGTTCTATTAGTTACTGTACTGGGCAATAATTTCTAGGAAAACACCAATCCTGTAAATGAATTGCCATATGTAGGGCAGTGTATTTTCAGCTTTTACCCACAACAGCAAGAATTTGAAGACAATTTCCAGCCAGCGCCACAGATGACTCACAGTCCTGGGTGGTGTTATCCTGTGTGGTCTTTGTAACTGCAATGTAATGTTGTAGTACAAGGGCTAGATGAATGTATCTGAGTGTTGTGGCCCTCTGTGATAGAAGGCCCTATTGTATTGGGGGGAAGGATAGCTCAGTGGTTTGAGCATTGGCTTCCTAAACCTAGGGTTGTGAGTTCAATCCTTGAGGGGGCCATTTAGGGATCTGGGGCAAAAATCTGTCTGGGGATTGGTTCCCCCTTTGAGCAGGGGGTTGGACTAGATGACTTCCTGAGGTCCCTTCCAACCCTGATATTCTACATGCTTCAGTGAAGTGCATAATGAGTTAAAACTTGTAAGAGAAGTTAACTCAGTTAAGAATTTCCCTGATTTTTGGCTGGTAGCTGATATCCCCTTCATATTATTTTCACATTGTTTGTGGGGCCAAACTGATTTCTGGCCATTTGTGTTTAATGTTTTTTTATTTATTTTAACTGTACTATTAGCACTGTACTATTTAACTGACTGGAAGGCCAAATCGTGTTTGCTTTACCCCTCAAGTAGTCCATGAAACTTAATTAGAGCTACTTGTGTGAGATTAACAATTCTGGACCAAAGCCTGTTATCAGGAAGAAGTAGCTGAAGAAGAAGGCATTGAAGACTCAAGGATGGGGTGGGACTCATTTTATAGCTCAGTTTTCATTAGAAGTTCTAGAACCTTGTTTTGTTTTACAGGGGTAATTACAGAACATGGACAATCCAACATCTTAGCTGGTACCAATGGTTCTGAGTCCCATATAATATAGGATTTTTATTTCCCAAGAGAAAAAGCTCCTTTTAATGCTTTGCGTATACCATGTAGAAAGTCATCTGAAAACCACATGCCTGATATACACTGCAAATCTGTCAATTTTGTATTAGGAAAAATAGACTATGCTCTCTGACAGCAGGGAGAGGAATTAATCCTGCATACCACCAACTACCAAGTTTAACAGCCCACTGCTTTCAGAAGATATGATGTATTAGTTTAACCACAACATCGTTAAACCAAACTCTTAACTGCTTAACTTGTCCCCATGTGCTTGCTCTTTAAAGTTATAATGATGGGATTACAGAATACTGATTAAAACATACAGTTGGTGTCAAAGTATAGAATTTAGCCAATTATAATGCACTTGTGGTTAAAGCTTGCTTATAACTAACCATTTTATTATACCGTTACTTCTCCCTGTATATACACAAATGAAAGCCCTTAAATGACCTATTACAACTGCAGTTCTATAGTAATGAAGCTATCCGACTAGCTGGTCAACTAGTGTTTTCCTTAGTAATCCATGGCTACCCTTACCCGATTTACAACCACACTGAAACCTTGCACCAGTCTGATTTTAAAAAGAACTCAGATGCTTTTCCTCAAGAACTTTCAGTGATGACCTGCTAAGGAAATCCCATTGAAATTATATTTAAAATTAAAAATACAGACCATTTTTGTATTGGACCTTCATCTGGTCAGCTTATTCTTTTATTTTTTCTGAACTGCATTGTCTGTCTAATTTAGACTATGACTTTCTGGGAAAGGGACCAAGTTTTCCATTGTCTACCATACATTGTACCCACTGAAACCAGTAAGTAGTGGTACAAGAATGGCTGAATATTGTTTCTTTGTTTGGTTGGTTTTTTTACATATGTTCCTGTTTAAATTACAATCAAAGGTTGGCCAGGTGTAATCTGTGTGGACCATTTATTATTCATATCACCTTCTACTATCTGTGTAGTTTTTATCAATTGAAAAAGGTTGGAGGTTTTAGGTCTAGAACATTGCCTGGCTAGAAGATCTTTAAAGAATACCTATTTTGTTGTAGGAGATTATGATTCTGAGGTATCAGGTGCTCCAATACCATGGTGATAAACATCGTGTAAATGCCTAAATACATAGTTAGCAATTTTTCCTGCGAGTCAGCATAAAGCACTGCCCCAGTGTGATGTTAGAAGAGCATCACTGTTTTGGAAGGGCTGCTTTTTGGATGAAATCTAAAACTGAGGCCCTATCCATTTGTGCTTATTATAAACCTTTTGTAATCTTCTTCATAAGAATAGGGGTGTTAAACCTACTCCTGACCAAATTCTAACATATTAAATTCTCCTTGCAGGGTCAACTGGAGGGAGGTATAATTTGTCATGTGTGTTGCTTTGTCAAACTGTTGCGTCGTTCTACCCCAGAGAAGTGGACTAAATCACTCCTGTAGGTATAACTTGCAATGCATTTTGGGATCCTTTTTGTAAATTAGATCATCTTTTCCTGTGAATCAAAGATGTTTTGAGGGACGCTCAAGTGAAAAATCACATCTAGTCTTGGCTGGGAGACACACAATCCGTTTTTTAAAACAAGCTAAGGATGGAACAGATGTAAATTACACTTGAGCCAGTTATGTGAGTTGCACATGATTTGTTGTTCTGCTATTCTGTAAATGTGAGTATTAGGGGAATAGCAGCAACAGGTACTATAGCATTCATCAATATTTCATATCCACTGAGATACTGACGTTTTGTTTTACAACATATTAAGCAGGAAAGTATTCTGAAAAGCAGGTACACTTTTTCTTTTAAAAACTTCTCATACTTATTTCATTTAATTTTATAAATTAAATTACACAATACATTTCCAACAGAGCTTTAACTGAGCTGACTAGAAGTTGTTGTCTTCCATATAGCTATAGCTATATAGATCTCTCTAGATAGATATATCTATAGATATATAGGAATGGGAAGGCAATGGTAACATGTTGTATGCTAGATTTGGAAGGGAGTTTGGTTTGGATCTTAATTTTCTGAATTATAGGGACATTAATATTATGCTGTGTGTGTGGTTGGGAGGGCTGTGTATTAGAATACACGTGTATTAGAATATATATATTCTAAACAGAATGCATAGCTATGCTGAATTATTCTAAGCTGTATCCCTTTTTTCTCAGTAGTTTGTCACTTTTTTGTACCTTTCAGTCCACAATTGTGCCTGTCTGCATAATTGAGATTACTTTCACCTCTATAAGGCTCATCTATTTACATACTTATTGGTTCTGTCATAAGGCCTGGATCTATGTCAGGTTCTCCAGTTCAGGCTGCTCCTCACAGTGGGAGTGCATGCCCTTTGCTCTCTCTGGCTCTCAAAACAGACTGATCCTGTAGTGCAGCACATCTCAAAGTCAGGGAGGGGCCTATGGGAGTAAAAGCTAAGTGAAGGTCCCCTCACAGAGGATGAAATCCTGATCGCTTTGAAGTGAGTAGCAAAACTCCCATTCACTCCAATGGGGCCAGGATTTCACCTGACGTATTCTGGTTTGGGAGAGGAGTTTGGCTGCCCGTATAGAACGAGAAGGGTATTCTGCCCCATAAAATGCCTAGGAATTACATCACTTCTCCACTCCCTGGCAGCATGGATCCAGTGAAGCTGCCCTATCTCCCCTGGCTTTAGCTGTCCCTAGAGGGATTCTCTTAACAGAGAGCTTCCCAGCATATAGGTATTTGATGGAAAAAGCAATACAGATTTCAGCTGTATTTACCTTTTTGAGCAATCTTCTGCAGGGTTGATGCGCTACTCCAAGGCCTATCCAGTCTTATCGTAAAGATTCTGTATTGTGTGGAGAGTGCTCCATAGCTTACCAGAAATGGGATAGATTGTGCCCTGGAGGCAGTTCACCTTCCTTCTCGCAGTGTGGCTCTGGGGGATACAATCTGGATCATTGGATGCTGTCTGCAGATGGCAGAGGAATGAATGCACTGATGTCAAAAACTGATGTGGAGAGCTAACAGTGACAGATGTAAAGGTTGAGCCCTCTGTATTAAATAATTTGTCCCACAGCTACCTGTCTGCATGAGTATTTTTGCCTGTACAAATATCCAGTTTGTGTGCAGAGAGGTGGGTTGTGCACATAATACTCACACTCTCTCACATGTGCAAATGATAAACATGCACAAAAGTGGGAATCCCTTAGAATTATGGAATCATAGGGTTAGAAGGGACCCTTCTAGGGTCATCTAGTGTAACACCTTGCCAAGATGCAGGATTATAAACCATCCAAGACAGATGGCTATGCAGCCTCCTTTTTGAAAACCTCCAGTGAAGGAGCTTCCACAACCTCCCTAGGTAGTTTGTTCTATTGTCCTACTGTTCGTACAACTAGGAAGCTTTTCCTTCACGCAGGATCCAATGGCAGGGGAAATCTGGGTTCTGTATTCTAGCTAGCCATTTGTTTGCTGTTATGGCCACTGTTTTTTCTTGGTTGATTCCACCTACTTACCAGTATTTGAAAATGTAAAAACAAACAACATAGGTCTGGTAGGCAGAAGGAATTCTCCCTTGTTCAGCTATGCATTTATTTGCATATACTCTCTCTCTCTCTCATATATATTTAGTTAGTTAGACACAGTACATTACATTCTAATCCCCTAATAAAATAGCTGATACATTTTCTGTAATGCCATTATTGGTCATGTCTATACTAATAGAGCCTTCAGTGTAATATGTGTGTTCTTGTAGATATTCACGGATTGGTTTCACTACAGCCTTCATGCTGAGGACCTTCTTGGATTACAGCCAGGCTATTGAGATGAAGGATTAAATTTGCCCTTGATTCATTACATGGTTGTGTGTTAACATTCCAACACTGATTTTCACAATTTGACAGTCTGGAGGAGAGTTGATGTATTTATTTTCTTTTTTCATGCTCTCCTGAAAAGGACAGCCTGCCTCTGCTGAATCTTGAACACTGCTCACTACACAGGTTTTCTGTTGTCCAGCTGCAGGAGTGTGACAGTTTGGACTATTTGTGTATGGTAAGAGTAGCACTATTTAGTTGCCATACAGGGAGCTAAGTGTGGTTTCCAGGTTTCCCATTCTGGGTAGGATAGCTCCATATTTGGATAGGGCAATTCCAAATATTTTTGCAGGTTCCCTGGTTTTTGTGTGGCTGTGTAGTAGAGCACTGGAGTGTTTATAAAACTAGCTGTCAAACTCTTGGTTTTTCCTCTGTAGGATAAGGGGCTCTGTTTTCTTCCAAGTCATTGTATTTATAAGTAGTAATGTATGTGAATGGGTTATTCTTTATGATGAAATATAATCTAGACCTTGTTAAATGCCTGTACACTGATTTAGTTTGCTGTTTGCTTATGCTGTACTTTACACCTGTAGGCATGTCCCAATCACCTTACTGACTTTC